>NC_081569.1:76494683-76556778 GCF_022355385.1 Mustela nigripes
AGATGGACATCACAGATATATTCAGAATATTTCATCCCAAAGCAACATATTAGTGGAATAAAGGACAAAACACCATAGTCATCTCAGTTGATGAAGAAAAAGCATTTGACAAAATCCAACACCCTTTCATAATAAAAACACTTGACACACTAGAAATAGTAGGGAGTTTCCTCAATTTCATAAAGGCAAAAATGGAAAACCTACAGACAACATTATGCTTAATGTCAAAGAGCAAATATTTTTTTTCTAAGATCAGGAATAAGAAAAGGATGTCCACTATGACTACTACTTTTATTTAGTATTGTTTTAGATTCCCTAGGCAGAGGAATTAACAAAGAAGCAAACAGCATCAAGATTAGGAAGGAGAAGTAAAACTATCCCTATTTTTACTTCATAAATGACATGGTTTATACATGTAAAATCCAGGGTAATCCACAAAAAACTAAAAAACTTTTAGAACTAATAAATGAGTTTGGCAAGGTTCTAGGATTTAAGATCAATATAGAAGAATCAATTGTATTTATGTATGCTAACAACAAACAATTTGAAAATTATATTAATAAATCCAAAAGAATTAACGTCCAAAAGAATTAAAATAATAACATCCAAAAGAATTTTTTTAAAAACTTGAGGATATAGTTAACAAAGAAGTACAAGTCTTATATATCCAAAACTCATTGAAAGAAAAGAAATATGACCTTAATAAATGGAAAAATATTTCATGTCTATAGATTGATTTAATATTGTTTAGCAAGCATTATACCCCAGATCTACAAATTTATCACAATCCTTATAAAAATCCCAGTTTCTTTTATTTTTCTTTTTCAGAATTGACATGTTGATCCTAATAGCCAAAACCAGGACTTACACTTCATGATTTCAAAACTTATTAAAAGTTACATTAATCAAAACATGTTGTGATACTAGCATAAGTATAGGCATATAAAGCAATGGAATATAATTGAGATTCCAAAACTAAATCCACGCAATATGCCAAATAATTTTCAACAAGTGTTTCACGACCTTTTAATGGGGAAAAATTGTCTCTTCAATAGATGGTGCTAGAACAAATGAATAGCAACATGCCAAAGAAGGATGTTAGATCCTTACCTTCCCTACTCCATATACAAAAATAAATTGAGAATGGATAAACAACCTACATGTAAGAGCTACAATTTTAAAATTCTTAGGATAAAACATAAGGAAATATCTTTGTGACCTTGGATGGTGCAATAATTTCTTATATATGATAAAAGAATAAGTGACAAAAGAAAATATAAATTGGACTTTATCAAAATTAAGAAGTTTTATTCTTCAGAGGACACCATCAGGAAAGTTAAAACGCAGAAGACTTGTATCCAGAATATATGTAGACCTATTATCTCAACAATAAAAAGACAAATAACCCAATTTAAAAATGGGCAGACTTGGAATTTCTTAAAGAAAATATAGAAATGACCAACAAGCACATAAAAGATGTTCAATATCATTAGTCATCAGGGAAATGCACAAAAACCACAGTGAGATACCACTTTGTACCCTTAAGATGGTTTAAATTTTTTTTTTAAGATATACAATATCAGTCCTGACAAGGCTATGGAGAAAAATGTAACCCTCATAGATTGTTGGTGGGAATGTAAAATGGTGCAGCTACTTTGAAACAGTTTGTTTCTCAAATTGTTAAGTCTATAGAGTTTCCATATACCCCATAAAACCCACTCCCAGGTGTATACCCAATAGAAATGGAAACATGTCCATATAAAACCTTGTACATGAATGTTCAAAACAGCATGGTTAGAATATCCAAGAAGTAAAAACAACTCAAATGTTCATCAACAGAGGAACAGATAAACGAATGTGCTGTATTTCTAGCCATACAAAAGAATGAAGTTCCAATACATGTTACAATAGAGATGACCCTTGAAAACACGATGCTAAATGAAATAATCCAGTCATAGCAAACCACATATTTTTTTAATTCAATGTATATGAAATGTCCAGTGGTTGTTGGGGCTGAATAGGAGGAGGAATGCAGAGTGAGTGCTAATGACCATGAGGTTTCTTTTTTAGAATGATGAAAATATTCTGGAATTAGATAATGATGATGGTTGAACAACTCTGTGAATTTCTTAAAAAATGATCAGTTGTACATTTTAAAGAGTGAGTTTTATGGCATGCAATGCACTTCTCAATAACACTATCATAAAAATAAAACCAACCCAAAGCAATTTGTCTAAAATGAAAATCTAACCCTATGAGATCTAATTTTTCTTTTAATGCTTTCCAGTGGCCTCCTCTTGTCTTTAGGATAAACTTCAAAGGCCCTGGCATGAGCTTCTTACATTCTTTAATGGTAATCTCTATGTAACTCGAGTTGCATTTCTTGGCATTTCTCACCCCAACTAAAGATACAGCAAACTCGGTGCTTCTGTCATATTAAACCTCCTTCAAGTCTATACCTCTCGAGTTTTGAGTCCTCTACACTCAGTTCTTCAAGCAGTCTGTTCATTTCGTACTCTGCTATGAAACTTTCCTTTGTCCACTATCCATTATTAATAGGTTAAGTATGCTCACTCAATTATTCCACAATACACTAACAAGTACTACACTTGAATGTAATTAGTTGTTTACTTTTTTGCCTCTCCCACTAGACTGGAAATCTACAAGGGTAGAGATTTTTCTGCCTTCTTCTAGTCTTCTATTCTTCTTTTCTTCTATTCTTGTTATAAGTAACAAAACTCATATTTGTTGGATGAATGTATCAATGAATGAACCCACTCTAGTGTTATTTCCTGAATACATTTTGTATACCAGTTTTAGTAACAGTTCTAATTAATAAAGCTGGACATTTTGTCTATAAAATATAAAAGTTTTCTTACAAAACTTTTTTTTCATTTGTTTCCCCTTATTTATGATGTTGCTTTGCTGATGCCTTGATGGAATCCATAGTCATAGTAGGACCATCCCTATGGCCCGATTTCTAATGACCCTAATCATCATCATTTGTGTCTTCACAGGCATATTATCCTGCATTAAACAAAATACTTAAGCATCTGAATAATTAGTTTCTGCTTAATAAAATCAATAATAATAATATAAATAAATTTGTACAGCATCATATTGCTTGAAGGATGAACAAGAATTTGAATTTTCTTTCAAAAGTGACTATATTCTCCCCTTTGAACATCTAAAACTTATTTTGGTCAGACAAGTCAGAGTCCATTAGCCTGAGCCTAGCTATGCAGAGAACAAGATTCCATTGGCCTCTTGAAGGTTTTTCCAAGTCAGCTCTGCCCAGTTTGTTATGATAAAAGCATTTGTGCTGATTTCTGTTTTTAGATGGGTTATGTTACTAAAACAGACAGCCACAAAGATGGTAAGATGCTTATTTAAAAACAAGTTTTCCATCTAAATAATGTAGTTTATTTGGTAATGCTTGATTAGTAATTAGCGATGTTAGATGTTAGATGATGCTTAGCTGGTGGTTAGTTAATATAACATGTTCAATTTAACAGGCATATTAGACAAGGTTTTCCAGAGAAACAGGACCAGTAGGATGTAGAACTGGAGAAAGAGAGAGTTTTGATTTATTGTAAGTAATTGGCTTATGCAGTCATGGAGTGTAAATGCTCAGATCCACAGTCGGTAAGCTGGAGACCCAGGAGAGCTAATGGCATAGTTCCAGTCCAATGGCCAGCCGACTTGAGGCTCAGAAGATCTAATGTTTCAGTTTGAGTCCAAAGGCAGGAAAATAACCTATGGCCCAGTTAGAAACTTGTCAGGCAGGAAGAATTCTCCCTTATTTGGGAGACGGCCAGTCTTCTGTTTTATTCAGGCCTTACCTATAGTCGGATGAAACCCACTCACATTAGAAAAGGCAATCTGCTTTACTCAAGGCATTGATTTAAATGTTAAATTCATCCAGAAACACTCATGAAAACACCTGTAGTAATAATTGACCAAATACCTGGGCAACCTATGGCTGAGTCAAGCCATTATGTCAAATTAACCATCACAATAGGCATTTACTACATGTTTCTATTAGGTATTTTCATTTTTTCTGTTATTATTTTTTATTTCTATTTTTCCAGGAGAGCTCTTGGTAATAGGTGGGATTCCTTGTGCTCCAGGTTTTCCGACTGATATCTTTGGTAGGCAGAATTCTAAGATGAGCCCCAATGAATCATGCCTTCATAAAATCACCTCCTCTTGAGTGTGAGTTGAGCTTGTGACTCACTTCTAGCTAAGAGAATATGGCAAAGATCATTGGAAAGTCATTCCCTTGATAATGTTATATATATAATATTCTGTCTTAGTAGATTGGAGTATAAGCTTCTGCTGACGTTAAGGAAGTAAGTTGTGTTGTTATGACAGAGCTAAGTAGCAAGGGACTGCAAGGGCCACTAGCTGCTGAGAGTAGCACCTAGCTGACAGCCAGCAAGAAAGCAGCAACCTCAGTCCTGCAACCACAAGATTTTAGAATCTTCCAACAGCCATGTGAGCAACCTGGCAAACAACTAGATTGCAACCTGTGATATGCTGAGCAGAGGATCCAGTTCAGTCATGACTGACTCCTGCCCCACAACAACTGTGAGATAAGTGTATATGGTTCTAAGCCTTTATGTAATGATTTGCTAAGTAGCAATAGATAACTAATGCTGTATCCCTGCCACCAACCTCTTCTCTAACCTCAACATGAAAGACTGGTCTGGTTGTCATGGTTTGAAAAGTGGACGGGCAGGCTGCATTTAATTACAAGTTAATGGGACAAACATAGAATGTCCAGAAATTGGAATGAGAGTTGAAACCTGTGCAGGAGCAGGTCTAAAAGAAATTCCCAAGTGCTAAGCAGTAAAGATTTGACTCAGACATTTAACACAAGGAAATGCATGTTGGCAACAAGTGCACAATGTATTCAAGTACAGTGTACGGGATAAAGAAGTAGGCACATTTTGATATCTAAGCAGACAATTTAGGTTGACAGGTTTGTAAACTCATAGCTGGAAATTGGCTTCCAGGAACAACATTTAAATATTTAAGAAGTGAGGGTGCCTGGGTGGCTCAGTGGGTGAAGCCTCTGCCTTCGGCTCAGGTCATGATCTCAGGGTCCTGGGATCGAGTTCCGCACCGGGCTCTCTGCTCAGCAGAGAGCCTGCCTCCCCCTCTCTTTCTGCCTGCCTCTCTGCCTACTTGTGATTTCTTTCTCTGTGTGTCAAATAAATAAAATCTTAAAAAAAAAATTTAAGAAGTGATATTGCACAAAGTCAGGGCTCTATTCTAATAAGTGACAACAGCCTTACCACACAGGGACAGAATTTGGGTCCATTAATAAGACAGTTTCTTACTTATGAGAACTGGGATAGAATATAACGAAGTCTAAGGCTCCAGTGTTTATTCTATAGTTACTTTTAGCTAACTTTGAGTCAGAGAGTTCTAGATTTCTTCCTAATCTGTGACACATAACTATCACTGACATCGAAACTACTAAACCAAAGATCTTTGCATTTAAGTGCAGGGTAGAGTACCAATATATACATACATAAATAAAATGAACCTTTTGTTCCTTAGAGCAACTCTAAGGTCTTAAAAAATGAGGACATTGGGGAGGGTGTGTGCTTTGGTGAGTGCTGTGAAGTGTGTAAACCTGGTGATTCACAGACCTGTACCACTGGGGATAAAAATACATGTTTATAAAAAATAAAAAATTATATTAAAAAAAAATGAGGCCTTCCCTGAGATGCTCTAGCTTCCTGATCATCACTGAGTATAGCCATAATTGTGTATCAGAGTGGAGAGAAGTAGGTTGCAGTAAAAGACAGATTTGGGCCCAAGCCCATGTCTTTGATAATGCTCACCAGGTATCCATAGCAACAATCCAAACTATTCTTACAAGATGACTTAATGAAAAATAGCTGCTGGTTATTTCTTAGCCCATTCTAAATGGAATCAGTCCACACAATGTTTGGCTTTTTATCTTTTAAACTAATTTTTCTAACAAATCCATTTATCTCTCTTTACCTTTATTCAACGAGTAACCTTAGAGTTTCTTTCATACTCTTAGAAACACATTCATATGATTCAAGGCATTGTAAGAAATAATTACAGAAGTTACTAAGTATTTGCTTAGAAATCCTTAATATAAATTCATTTTCAAATCATCTTTTAATACCAAAGGGTACGTGAACAATACAAGCATGCAGACACATTTGGATGGAAAACAAAACAAAACAAAATAAAATAAAAACCTAAGCTTATTTTGTCACATTAGAACTAGATCGGGTTAGTTCT
The DNA here is from genome assembly GCF_022355385.1 of Mustela nigripes. Lineage (NCBI taxonomy): Eukaryota > Metazoa > Chordata > Mammalia > Carnivora > Mustelidae > Mustela > Mustela nigripes. Next base: position 76,500,972 of record NC_081569.1, read on the forward strand.
GGAGAAAGCAGTGAACATTTCAAACGTCCACAGTTTAGGATAGAAAAAATAGAGTGCAGGTAATAGTGAGACACCAAACAAGATTACTAAAGTCCAATTCTCTATAATGCCAGCATTAACTAAAATTTTTTATTTATATTCTAATCAAATGCTAAAAACTTGAGCATCATATTCTAAACTCCTCGTGATCTGTACCAATGATATTTTTCTAATCATGAATATGACATTTTCATATTACTCTAGCATACTCTATTCTTTTGGCACATTTATATGTGTTCTTTCTGTTCTTTTTGTCTAGAATGCCCTTTAACTGATGTTACTTGCTGAAATATTTCAGTTTTTTAAAGTTTTACATCTTGCGTTCTGCCTAAAAACATGGTCAAAATGTTTTTGTTCTAAAATAAATGCGGCCTAAATACTGTTCTTGCTTTTCACTATCCTTCTTTATACCAAAAATCATCTTGTAGTATCATGCCAGAAAAACAGTTGACTCAATATCCTAAAAAATCCCCCTCACACTGTAGACATCCTAAAAATGTCTACATTAGTGAAATCTAGCCACAAATTTTGTGTTCTTAAGAAAGCAAGTAAAGGGTACAGGTGGTAAGAGTGATGGAGTAGAAAATGTTTGTTACGAGGATGCTGAAACCACAGGTGCCTTGAAGCTATTTACAGATTTTATTAACTTAGAATCTAGGGAAAATAACATCTTTCCTGAGATTTCACATATGCAGGTCTTTCTTCTTTCACTGGGAATTGAAATTTGTTATTTATATTATGTATATGGGCCAAGAAATCCTAAGTTGAAACATTAATTTAAAAGTTATTGCCTAGTGGTGCCTAGCAGAAAAGAATATAAATATTCTTTGAAGGGATTCAGCCTCAATTCAGGACACATAGATTCCCACACGTAGAACCCTGCCAAAGCTGAGCTCACAATACAAAATTTGCAAAAGTAGAAAAAAAAAAAAGCCACCAGAATTAAGAATTAGTAGAAATAACAAGCAGCAAAATGAAAAGATCCAAAATGCCATATACTGAAAATTTGGGAACAGAATAGAAGCTAAGTGTGCTTAAAAGATCTAAATAAATAAAGAAAATAGTTGAGTAGATAAAAATGACACTTTGAAAATGTACCTACAGCTATTCAAAAAGAAAAAAAAATGTTGCATCCATACTTCATTTTTAGCAGAAAAATATTCCAACTGGAACAAAGATTTCAGTGTAAAATAAGACATGACCAAAGTACTTTTTTACAAAGATAAAAGTCTGAAAAATTCCTCTATGGAAAAGTAGTCAAGTTCTATATGGTAACATACAACAACAACGAAGTGAGAAGAAAAATAACAAAATGGAGGGAAAAGTAAAACTCATAGCACAGGAAAATAAATAAAAGATGAACCTTTTCTCCCATCAATTAATAAAGAATGCCTATAAATTGAAAAGAAAAAGACTAATATTCAATGTAATTGGGTGTAGGAAATGAACATGTAGCTCTCAGGAATGAAAATACAAATTCCTTTTATTTATCTATCTATCTATTTATTTATTTATTTTTAAAGATTTTATTTATTTATTTGACAGAGAGATAGAGAACACAAGTAGGCAGAGCGGCAGGCAGAGGGAGAGGGAGAAGCAGGCTCCTTGCTGAGCAGGGAGCCCAATGTGGGACTTGATCCCAGGACCCTGGGATCATGACCTGAGCTGAAGGCAGCGGCTTAACCAAGGTGCCGCAAATTCCTTTTATATATAAAGAGGCATTCTACTGAATCAATATAATAGAATGCAAATTAAAACCAAGAAATACCATATGTTATATCATACTAACAAAATTTCAAATATCTAGATGATATACCATACTATTTAGGCAGTAGAATGATAGACCCTATCACACATTGCAAATGGTACTGCAGATGGCTGCCATTTTTAAAGAATGCAATTTGACAAAATTATTTAATCAACAGATTTATAACTTTGACCCAGCAAATCTACTTGGGCCCTGATTTATACATTAAATTATTTTTCAAAGATTATATGATATAAAAAATCGAAATGTCCATTATTAGAGGGCTAAATAAATTAAGGTATATCCATAAAATATACAATACCAAAATGGACAGTACCTGACTTGACCAAACTTGAAACTTCTCTCCTTGCTGACACCCCTGAACTTTGACCCACCTTTGCCCCAAACAGCAAACAGCCCCTTCTGAAACTCTCCTGAGAATAAACTGAGCTCAGGATCTGCATGCTTTGATCTACTGTCCTGTCCACCTCCCCACACCTGGGAAACATCTTCATTCCTCCCCAGGAAAGGGAAGCTCTTTTTGCCTAATCTTTGACCACTCCCGGATCTCCCAGTCACAGGGGTTGCCAGATTGCCATAGTCCCTTTCCCTTCTTGCAAGAGTCCTTTACAATAGAGCCTCGCCCTACCTAAAAATAAATAAATAAATAATCATGCATCTGTTAAAAATCACAGTGAAGAAGCTCCATATGTACTCCCTATGTATAGGACTACCTACCTCCTCAGTACATCACCAACTAAAACACACACACATAAATACACACACACAAAAGTTAAGGAACAGTAACTCTGTATGCGACCATTTGTGACTAAAAAAAGAATGAGAACACATATTTTAATTGCTTCAATAGGTACAAAAAAATCTCTGGTAGATAGCATTAGCAAAAAGATAGTATTAATAGCAGGCAATAGGAATTGGGTTCTGGAGAGAGAACTTTCATAATCTATCTTTGTATCATTCAAGGTTATATCAGGAAACCAAATTCAAACAGATGCTTAAACTGAAGATATTTTTAACTAAGAAGTTTTACCTAAGTATTAGGCAAGGCTGAAGGAATTAACAGGACAGGTTGAGGCACATAGAGATTAGCAGCAGTGAGAAGCCATTATCATCTGGTATTCATGGAAAACAGGAGGGGATAGGCTAGCCTGGGCTAGGCTAGGCTAGACTAGGCCAGCATAGGCTAGACTAGGCTAGGCAGTCTCTCACAGTACCGAATGATCAGATCTGTAATTGTAGTGGAACACAGCAACTGATAATCCCTGTGGGGAAGCAAAGGAAAGGGGGAAGAAATTTTCCTCTTTTGCTTCCCTTTAGCCTCTGATATTCTCCTATGCCTTTTATTGGACAAACTCAACCAGAAGCCAGATAGCAAGAAATCCGATAAGAGGAAGACTCTTGAAGCACAGAACGAGAGAAAGGAGAGGAATCATGTATTCTTATTACATGCAAATTGATATCAGAATAGGATACCATGTGGCATACAGAATGAAAAAAAAAATAAAAACTTGACAAAAGTCTCGTTAGCAAGACTTAGCTCGAAAGCAATTCTTATACATGACCACTGGATATGTAAATTGATGGAACCTTTGGAAAGCAATGCAGCAATATCTAGTTAAAGTTGGAAATGTGCATTCCTACAAACCAGTAATTCCACCCCAATATAAATTACCCCAGGGAAAGTCCCTCATTTGCACTTGGAAACATGCATAAGAATATTCACCACAGTTTTTCTCTAATAGTGTAAATAATGGCATATCTCTTGAATATTCATTAACAAGAGAGTGGAAATTTGTGCCTTATTCATATAACAAAAGAGCGGACTGCAGTGAAAATGAATGAACTAGAGCTACTTCTACCAAACACAAATATCACACAAAAAATATAAATTGCTGCTGATGTTATTTATATAAAATTTTTTATTTTTTATTTTTTTTAAAGATTTTATTTATTCATCTGACAGAGAGAGATCACAAGTAGGCAGAGAGGCAGGCAGAGAGGCAAGCACACACAGAGAGAGAGAGAGGGGAAGAAGCAGGCTCCCTGCCGAGCAGAGAGCAGGATGTGGGACCCAATTCCAAGACCCTGAGACCATGACCCGAGCAGAAGGCAGAGGCCCAACCCTGAGCCACACAGGCGCCCTATTTATATAAAATTTAGGAGCATGCAAATTATATTACATATTGTTTAAAGATAATAATGAGGATAATCCCATATTCAGGATAAAAGTTAACTTTGAGGCATGAAAGATGGGTATGCAAAAGATTTGACTGTTTGAAAATGTTTCTTTTTTCTTAAACTGTGAAGTGGGTATGCTAGTGCACACTATATTTTGGTAAGTTCTTATGTATATCTCAAATATAATAAAATTTAAGAATATATTAAATAGGATGAAGTAAAACATATACATATAAAATGAAAGGATACATGAGTTATATCCCCCCAAATTCATATGTTGAAACCCTAATGTTTGGTATGATTGTTCTTTGAAGTAGGGAGCTTTAATAAATGAAAACTTAAGAGCAGAGCTCTAATCCAGGAAGATTAGGATCCTTATAAGAACAAAGATACCAGCAGTGAGAGGACATGCAGAAAAGGCCATGTGAGGACACAGTTGCCCTCTGAAAGCCATGGAGAGAAACATCAGGAGAAACCAGATCTGCCCACATTTTGATCCTGGATTTCCATCCTCCAGAATCATGATTAAAAGAAAAAAAAATCTGTTGTATTAGCTACCCAGTCTGTGTTATTTTGTTATAGCATCCTTAGCAAACTAATACAAATATAGTTTATTTCTTGGTACCCACAGTCAATGCCTCTGGAATTCCGGTATTTCTCTGCTTTTTCATTGAATTTCCTTTCATGATGATCATTGATGTAACTCCATAATAGTATTGAGCCCTCCATCAGGCTCCCTGCTGAGTGAGGAGCCAGCTTCTCCCTCTCCCTCCACCTGCTGCTCCCCCTGCTTGTGCTCTCTCTCTCTCTCTCCGTTAAATAAATAAATAAAATCTTTAAAAAAAATAAATAATTTTTTTCTATACATCAGTGTATTTCTGAAGAAATTACTATTACCCCTTTTTTATATTGTTGCTTTTTAAGTTTTTGTTCTTTGTCTTGTTTTGAGTTTTAATGGTTCTTCTCTGAAATCTATATAATCTGTTCTTTCCCTCTACATTTGTTCCCTGTCCTAAGATAACTTCTCCCAAGTCTATGTCTTGTTTCCTTTATATCTCTCATTTTCCTACATGGAATTCCATGCAAATAATTCCCTAAACCATATCTGAGAGCCTTTTCTCTTACTTCTCAAGGTCAGAAACTAATTTCAGTTGCCTACTACGAGCAGGTCATTTTATGATGCTCTCATATATATTGTCACCTAATATGTACATCTATTTCATGAATCACATAGTAGTCACCACTATTACAGTAGCAATGTCTGATACATCATGAGCAATGCAGATTTTTTTTTGTAAAGAAAGGAAAAATAATCTCAACTAATAATGAAAAGACAAACACAGAGAAGGTCTTAGAGCTAACCACACGTGAAAATGTGTTTAAACCCTTATCTTTCTGAATGTATACTTTTGCTATTGATTCTCAATCCCTGTTAATAATTTCCAGCTCCATATTCCATCAACACCTCTAAAAACATATTTCTAAAGCTGATTTCATCATTTTATCCTCATAGCTGTTTTTCCATTTTCTTTACCACCTCTCATATTTCCACTGCCATCTTCTGAGTCACTCAAGCATGAAAACTTTGTATTGCTTCTAATTCTCTTTCCTTTTCCTTGCTTTCTACATGGAATAAGATACTAACACCAGCCCCTTATATTCATTTCCATCTTCTTCTTCCTGTTGGTATTATTTCTTATAAGGATGTTGAAATTATATTTTAACTGGATCTTTTCTTTTCAGTTCCCCCCCTCTAGTAGTTAAATTAGCAGAGTAATCTTTGTATAGTCTTACCAAGGCCCTGATATAAAATTTCTCTTTCAGATCTAATGTATTTCCAGTGCTCCAGGCAAAATTTCTTTTTAAAGCCCTACCACAGTTGTTTTTTTTTTTTTTTAATTTTTATTCTAGGAGTTAACATATAGGGTTATATTAGTTTCAGGTATAGAATATAGTGATTCAACAGATGGTGTTGGGAAAATCAGACAACATATCACAGTTTCTTGACTCACCAATCCATTATGATCCTACACATTCACTTTCATGCCAGTTCCTGCTTTGTTTCCCTATGACGTTTCCATTTATGAGTGCCATTTCTGTCTTGGTTTAAAAATATCCTTGATTTATGATTTGTTAATAAAATCTAGCTTAATTTCTGTCTTCAGAAAAAATATGTGTATGATCATATTTTTGACTTATTCCCAACCATATGTGTGTAGCATCTCTTCAGTCATTGAGGGCTTCTTCCAGGTTGTTTATCTACTTGACTCTGTGAGGGAGACTCAAAAGTTGATTTTGGATTTCAGTACATGTGGCTGGCAATACTAGGTACTTCGCAAAATAGGTATAATAAACTTTTAATATTTCCTCCCACCTTTCCTTCTTATGTACATGATTTTTTAACTCTTTAAAACATAGCATGTACATATAATTATTTGTGTTTATATAAACTAATATCATAAATGAAGGTAGATGCTGCAGAGATGAGCTTAGGGCTCCTGCTGATTCAGGCGAATTAGATGCACATTTGGGCACAAAATGGTTCATTCAAGACATGCATCTCAGTTTCATATCTCACCAGTTAGGAAGATTCTCTTTATTAATATTTGATGATTGAATACTATAGATAATTTAAGAAAGAAGCCACAGAATATTTATATTTTGACATCTTAAATATGTGACACCTGTGCCAGAATTATCACTGTTCACCAACATTAGTTTGTCCTCAGCTCTTGAATACAGGAATGATGCCACTGTCTACCCACTCAATTCATTGTCATGGGGATTATTCCCACATACCATTTAGCTTTCATTTTAAGATGCCAATAATCATGACACCCCATCTCTTTAATGATAGCATGTTGATGAAACAAACATTGTAGTAAGTGCATATATTGATTGATACTTCTCACTTCAGAAATGTTTAAATGAATATGTATATTTTATAATCAAAGAACAACAGTATTTATCCATTTATCTAAAGGAGAATGTATCATGTACTTTGTTGTTTGCAGGTTACTTCTTCTGACGGGCAGAAACTTATACTTCTCTTTTTAGATGACAAACATGAAGGAGTGATAACCATGTCTATTTAACTATCTCCATGTATCGGCCTTTGGATCATTTTATGTGATTCAAACATTCTTCTTGGAGTTATGTGAAAACTAAAGCAGCTCTCCAAGTGGCTCTTAAGAGCTATGCATGAACTACCCAAGGATTCCTTCCCAATCATACATGTGATTGTCCCTCTTTCATATTTGTGATATCCATTTGAGAAATGGTAGGGGTGTGTGTGTATGTGTGTGTGCCAGCAGTCGTGCTCTCGTTGTGAGAGGTTCATTATCTGTACATTGTCTGTGCATTATCACGTACAATTTCAACATTCTCAAGACTATGAGTGTCAAAAGACTGATTTTTAAATTACCCCTTCCCCAAGGGCTTGGTAGGGTTGCATCACTGAGAATTCCAGATGGAGAACTACTTTCTGGCTCATACATGGAAGCCCGCCAAAGAGGGAGAGGCTGTAGTTTAAATTAGTCTTCAGCTGGGGGTGGGGAAGACTTTGACAGTCCCCTGGAGGATTTGGAAAGTATATTTACACCTCCTGCTTTGCCAACAGAGAAAGCAAAACAAATCATTGCTCTATACAGATAGCATGATGGAAGCATATTTAACTGAGGGGTAGTTAAAAACAACAATTGCTCAGATTGCCTCAGAGTAAGGCATTTCAAGAAGATACTCCATTTTTTTTTCTGTCCCTTAAGTTTTTCAAAGATAATAGAGTATTCTCCATCTTTTTCTTTACCTTTCCCTCATCCCAGCATAAGCTCAGAAAGAGGTCTTTCCTAATACCCTTTCTCTTTCCAAATGAATTAAAATCTAGGTTCTGTAATTCCACAGCAAATGTGTCACTGACATATTGTAATTGTCAAAGGGGTGAACACTTGATGCTGGCTTCAGTAATGAGTCTGGCTCTTAACCCAGAGTTAACAAAGGTAGTACTGAGTTCATGAAGATGTTATTGAGAAGAATCATAATTACCCATTCCTCTTCACTGTCCTTGTTCTGTTCATTCAGTTTCTTGGTATGGGAGGATAAGAAATGTGTTGAGATTTGGAGAAAATGTTTCATGAATTTTATCTGATCTTTCCCTATTTGTATCAATTTAAGTATATATTTAACTCCTATTGCAAATTTGCCCATCTGGGCTCTGAATTCCTCAGAAAGCCAATCCACATGAAAGTTTTGTGAATTCCAACAGTCCTGTAAGACACCTGTGAGACTAGTACACTTGTGAACGCATTACACCCAATTATGTGAAGTGAAAACCTATATATTCTAAATATGCAAAGTCTTCTTTTGTTTAAATTATGTCATAAAACTATGCCAATATATGTTTCTGATAAACCATTTAGTCTTCAAAATGGAAGAGCTATTAGTGACCTCAAGATAAGGAACTTGGTTCTCTTAAGTTGCCCGATTTCAATATGGTTCAGCTTTCTGGTCTTCTGTTCAAGTGTTTTGCCTGTGATAGCTTTGGTTTGGGACACAATTTAATGTTTCCCAGGTGTCCCAATTATAATTTATCAGTTTTGAAAAACATGCATCCCCATGTACTAAAAGCTTAATAAGTATGCTCAAAGTAAACCAGTAACCAGAATCAATTATGGAGGATAGCAGATTAACAAACAGTTCAAAATTGGACTTGGGGAAATTCTTTGGCGCAATTAGTGATAGTTAACTCATGAAGTGACAGAGAAGAGGTTATCACACCCTGTTTAGAAAAAAAATAATCACCATCTCATGCAAACATGCATTCACACCAAACATTTAGAAATATCCATTCCCTTAGAATCACGGATGGTGTATAGCATGCCCTCCTGCTCTTGTGTGAAATACAGGCTGTGTGATAATTCTCTGTAGCATATTTCCCATTAAAGGGTATCCTGATGTTCATTTAGTCTTTAGGGTTGTAGTCCACAAAATACGACTCAAATTAGAGGAAATGCCCAGCATTTGGTTAGGTAATCGACATCTCCAATAGTGCTAATTATTTGTCCATAAAGAAAAAATATATTAAATGTTACAGAAAAATTTTTATTAAAAGTGAATTACTATGAGCCTTAAATCACTCATTTCCAGCAATTAATTCAAAAAGTGAAATCTTTTTAGAAATATATTTGTTGTTTAGAGTGTCACTAGGATTATATTTAAGGTAGAAGAATAATCCATTTCAAATAGCCCTAAAAAGATTAAAAATACAATTTCATGGGCGCCTGGGTGGCTCAGTTGGTTAAGCAACTGCCTTCAGCTCAGGTCATGATCCTGGAGTCCTGGGATCGAGTCTCGCATCGGGCTCCCAGCTCCACGGGGAGCCTGCTTCTCTCTCTGATCTTTTCCTCACTCATACTCTCTCTCACGGTCTCTCTCTCAAATAAATAAATAAAATATTTAAAAAAAATACAATTTCAAAAACCTATTTCACCACCTGATAGTAAGTTCACTGGAGAAAGTAAAGGATCCACTAGCCATTCAGACAACAACTGAGTGTTGAACGCACTCAGAATTTCATGTAGTATGGGGTAGACTTGATATAAATGTATAAGAAAATATGCTTACCTCTAAGTAAAAAGAAAGTAAAAAGAAAAGTAAAAAGAAAGTAATCATTATTTGCTGAGACAAATTAATATTGAAATTATAGGTAAAGATACACACATATACATTTTAGGGAATATGGAGAGAGCTATTTGGTTATAGGCATATCAAATAGAATTCAAGAAAAGTAAGTATAATTGAATCTTTCAAGGACCAAATCCAGGACAGCTGAAAAGATATGAGGAGTCTGGGCTTCCCACTTCTCTTTCTCTGGAGTCACAGGATTTCCTAGGACAGCTTACCTCTGTTGGTCTTTGGCATTGTTTTTTCTCTTTTTCTCTTTGACTTATTTAAGGCTCAAATGTAGTTTGTAAAATATATGTACCTTCATATCCAATAAAAATAACTAATTGACAGAATCTCTTTGTGTATCAGTTCCAACTCCTAAGACAATTGTTCTACCTGCTTTAGTTATGGTGATTACCCTTGATTAGACTTGGAAACTTTCTTCTCCTCCTAGGAAAATTTATCTATGAAACTGGCTCATGGACAGGTAAGAACTCCCTTGAGACAACATTGGCATCTCTAACATATTCTGATATATTCCCATTCAAGTATTATTTGAGCACTCCCATGGGGAAAACCCTATGTTAATTTGACACATGCAGAGATTAACAATACATAGTTCTTGTATCTAAGGAACTCAAACTGGAGTGGAGGAAGCAGAAGAAAACAAATCACCAATTTCAAGGGATATATACAATACCAGTGGCTCTGATACATCTATTCTGGTCTTTTCTTGTTAACTCTTCCCAACAGGGTGAGGAGTCTACAGAGCCCAGATGTCATAGAGCTTTCTCTGGATATCCTGGCAGAGAATTAGCCTTCCAAATGGCAGAGGAACCTGTGTGAGCTTCATCTACATGACTGTTTTCTAGAAGATTATCCTATGTTGTGAATTCTTCCTCTGCCTAAAGGGTGGGTGAAAGGATATGTGACTCAACTTTGGAGGAAACATCTGCATTAGCCCCCCTGAGAGGGAAGGGGACAGAATAGAGATAGGATAGAAAGTGAAAGGACATGGAATTTGAGCAGGGTACCTTCCCTTGTACTCTTATCCTGGTTAACAAATGTTTGGGGTAAATCTAAAAACCTACTAAGGGGCTATCATAAGATATTTTCTGGGTGTTTTGGTAGTACAGAAGAGAGTCACTATAGTAAAAGCTGATGGAGATATATTTGATTAGAAAGATGACATTATATCTGAATTGTAAAAGACTATTAATAGTTATGTGAGCAAAGTGATAAAGTTCTTAGATAAAAGGTACAGCATGTGAAAAGGCAGGCAAATCCATATTTATCTGTGTGGTATGATATTCACAAGGACCTGTGGGAGGACTTTATGCATGACACAGCATTTAGTACATATTAATGGATAGTAAGGATTTTCACCTTCATTTGGTATCAACAAGTGACCTAAGATAGTCCCCTTACTTCCCATCTGTGGCCTCACAAGTTTCCTAACACTTCTCAGCTGATTTCCTGGGAGTTAAAAAAACTCAATGATTCATTGATACTTTCCTCTGGAGTGGTTATTTCATTTAACGTAAGTGTAAATCTAAGAGTACCTCCAAGGAGTGAGTAGTCTGCATGTTCTCCATTCAATAAAATAGAGTTTCAATTAATGAAGATTTAAATAAATATTAGTGGTGTACAGTTGAAGATGGTGGATTGGTCACACACACACATCTTCTATTCCCCCTTAAAATACTGATAGACTTATAACAAAAGAATTTATTTAAAAAAATAAGACTTCAGCCAAAAATTACAAAGATGATAGAATATAACAATGGAAGGTTAGGAAAAGTGGGAACTGGATACATCCATGGTGTGATGGTTAATTTTATGCACCAGCTTAACTGAGCCGTGGGATGCCCAAATTTATTTGTTCAACCATATTTCTGAGTGTGTCTGTGAAGGTTTGTCTAGAATAAATTAGCACTTGAATTGGTGAACTGAGTAAAGCAGACTACCCTTTCCACTGTGGGTAAGCATCATCCAATGTGTTGAGGACCTGAACAAAAAGGTGAAGGAAAGAAGAATTCCTTCGGTCTGTCTAATTGCTTGAGCTGGAACACTGGTCTTCTGCTGTTGGACTAGGGCTTACACCATCTGCACTCCTAGTTCTTAGGTCTCTGAATTCACACTAGAACCACACCACTGGCTTTCCTGGATTTCCAGCTTGTAGATGGCAGATCATAGGATTCCTTGGCTGCTGTAATTTATGAGCCAATTCCTCATAATCAATCAATCAATCAGTCTCTCTTTTTCTCTCTGATTCTGTTTCTCAGGAGAACTCTGACTAATGCACATTAAAAAGGCCTTTAGAAACCTAAGGAAGATATTTTCTACCTGGCAACAAGCAGTGATGATTTTTTTTTTAAGATTTTATTTATTTATTTGTCAGGGATAGAGGGAGAGAGAGCGAGCGAGCAAGGCAGACAGAGAGGCAGGCAGAGGCAGAGGGAGAAACAGGCTCCCTGCCGAGCAAGGAGCCCGATGTGGGACTCGATCCCAGGACACTGGGATCATGACCTGAGCCGAAGGCAGCTGCTTAACCAACTGAGCCACCCAGGCGTCCCAAGCAGAGATGATTTTTTAAAAATCTGTTATACTGTGGAACTCTCAGAAAGGACATCAAGTGCCTTTTGAAGTGGGGAAAAATGTGGAATCAAATAAAAAGGATTGTTGAAAGTTTAATATTTATACCTGGTCCTTCTTTGTTGTGAGGCAGTACTCAGCTGTCAGTATCATTTACATATTCATGAATTGTATATAGGGAACACTGATGTAACCTAAATGACCATCATGAAGTAGGTATATTGGGAGAATGAGGGTTTAGTAAGTGTGTGTGAATGTGGGGGTGGGGTGGTGACAAGGAGGTGGCAGTGTACAAAGGACATCTAGATCTTCATCTTCCATGGAAGGAAGTCAAGTGACTCTTAATCCCACAAAATAAACTGAGGGTTGCTGGGGGGAGGGGGTTTGGGAGAAGGGGGTGGGATTATGGACATTGGGGAGGGTATGTGCTTTGGTGAGTGCTGTGAAGTGTGTAAACCTGGTGATTCACAGACCTGTACCCCTGGGGATAAAAATATATGTTTATAAAAAATAAAAAATAAAAAAAAATAAAAAAAAGAAATCAACATTTTAAAAAATGGTAATAAAAGAATTTATTTAGGTATATAGAGATATTTATCAAAAGAATAAATTGCAGGATATGAAAGTGGTTGCTTCTGGGGGATTGGTAAATTGAAGTGGGATTAAAATACTGCTAACTTTTGCCATAAGTCCTATAGTATTATTTGAGCCTTTAGAAGACTACTGAAAATATTAGTTAGAAATACAAGTAGGTGGTGGGTATTAAGGAGGGCACATATTGCATGGAGCACTGGGTGTGGTGCAAAAACAATGAATTGTGTTATGCTGAAAAAATTTTTAAAAATATTCAGAAAAAAAGAAATACAAGCTGAATCAAAAGAAATAGCACCAAGTTCCATAAATATGACATTCTCCCAGAAGAGTACTTGAAGTACTGATATTCTATATTTCTATTTATTTGTAGACTTGTATCCTTAATAATTAACTGAAGTAAACGTGCATTTTTGCCCATACTTGAATCTTCCTGGTTTCTCCACCTATAAAATAAATATAATTGGATGCAGTCTTATATTCCTTGCATAAATGTTCTGAGAATACTTCACATATCACATGATATAAATATAATATCTATTTGGATCAACAGTAAGTAATTTAAATTGTATATATTTGGATATATAATTGGATATATTATTTGGATAAACTGTTTGGGTCAAACAGCTTATCCAAATAATATATCTATTTGGATCAATTATAAGTAATTTAAATTGTATATATCATTTGATCAAAGTTGAGAGGAGAACTAAATGAGACCCTTGGAAGTTAATGACTTCTAAGAGGAATTTCTATTGGCAAATAATCATAATGATAGTAAAGTCTTTTACTATCACAAGCTTAACAGAGGCATCCAATCACATATGTTTTAAATTCTCTGTTCACATCAAATAAAAATGGGGGCTTAAATTCTAATTCTGATTGCTTTCATGGAAAGTTTAAGCTGTATCTCTATAGAAATATCTTGGAATATTTCATAAACATATCATACTGCATGATAGTTCCATTAATCTAATTTGAAAGTGTCAGCATGAAAAATCTTTGATTCATAGAGCATTTTAAAAATATATCTCTGATGTTTTGTTTTGTTTTGTTTTGACATGTCATTTTATATTATTCCGTCAGCACTTAGTCTAGATGACTGTAGTCAGCAGAGCCAACTAGCCAAGGACCATCCTTGATCTTCTTACATACATGCTATGGAAAATTTTCTTTATTACCAGCTCCAGAAAATGCTAGTTATCAAGACCCCTCAGGCAAAGCCTCCCTGTGGTAGAGTGAGGCCCAGGGTCGACTTTAAGAGTACAGGGTAAATGTAGCTGAAATAAATGCTAAGGAGAGATTCGAGGGAATAAATAAAATCACAAAATGGCTAATGTATAAAAATAGGGAGCATAGGGATACGAAGGTTCCTTTGTGTACCTTGGGTCTGTCTATTTTTTCACTCATTGCAGAGGGAAATTCTAGTTTCTCTAAGCCCTTTACTTTTTCCTATATGTATCGGTAACTGTATTGGCAAAAACAGTTAACTCAACCACACAAATTTTTATTGGCCAAGTGTTAGGTTGCTGTAAATCTTTAGTATCTTTATTAGATGATTCAATTAAGATTTTTTTGGTCAGAAATGTCGAGTAAACAATACTTATAAGAAAGATTAGCTCGGATCAATGTCCCCTTTCTGTAAAGGATCAGACAGTAAATACTTTCAGCTTTGCAGACCATACAATCTTTGACAACTACTCCACTCCTCCACAAAGCATGAAAATAGCCAAAATTGATACACAAATGAATGGGCATGGCTATGTTCCAATAAACCTTTATCTACAAAACAGGAAGCAGATAGAATTTGGCTCAGGAGCATCACATGCCAATCCCCTGGATTAGGTGCTATTATAGCCAAGAAATCAAGGGTGGCTGAATCTTGCCATAAATTTTATATCCAGTACTCAAAGAAGTCCCCTAGAAGAATACACACAGTTGTAGTAGCATATGGGGAATCAAATACCCCATAGGTATTTGATTTTTAGGAGGGTAGAAGTTGGGCAACATCCAATGCAAAGCCATGGATCTGATCTGTCTGGTTGAATCACACAAATAAGCCTACAGGGCCAAATGAAAGTTTCTTTTCTGTCTACACTGAAAGAGAATCTAAATCTTTGGATATTATCAATTTCCTCCATGTCACACAGCACAGGAAATAGAAACAGTGACAATCATGCAGAGATAAAGAATGCTGGCATGGCCGCTGAAGACAGGTGGGTACCCAATGAGCCACTATAGTAAATGGAATGAGAATGGGCGGAATGAAGCTGCTCCAACTACAGATTGGCCACAGTGTAGTTTACTGAGACAGCTAGATGCCCAGAGGAAGTATAAAAGAGATCCTCCGTAATTAGTATGATTTGTTTTATAGACAATGTTGAACATAATTAATAATGAATGTAGGACAATAGATAATTTTTTGCTGATCGTTCAGATTATCAGTTCTTTCCCTATAGTGGGAGCCAAAAAATAAAGAGGACTGAAACTCCTGAGAGAGAGAGAAAGAAAATGAATGAGGCAAAACCAAGTAATATTTCAAAGCAGTTCCTAATAGTTGATAGGGATAGTGTCTCAATAAATGTTACTTTTACTTCTCCCTGAGATCTAGCCTTGACCTTTATACAAATTAGCATATATGGAGAGTTTATAAACATTCTTTGGCCCTAATTTTGTTATCAGAGAGATAGGGTAATATTAAATCTACCTTACCCAAAGCCTATTCCTGATCTCAGCCCTATCTTAAATTCTGCAGAAAAGCCTGGCATGACTTCCTCCTGACTTAGAGAAATCAACCTGCTATACATTTTCATTGCTCCATCTACTACAATATCATATACCCTTCTTTTATTATCACACATTATTACAGTGTTGTTTTATATTCATTTATGTAGTTACTTGATTAATTTCTATCTCCTCACCAAACCATAGGTCTATTATTCCCTAGCACAGATTTCAGAACTCTTTTCTAGTAGTAATCCCAGGAATATGCACTCAGATTTAAAAAAAAAAAAAAAAAAAAAAAAAGAAAGAAAAAGAAAAAGTAAAAGAAACTATTATCCTAGAATTCTCAAGGATCTTCAGTATTATTCATTCATGTGTTCTTTCATTTTCATGTTCATTTATCAGGAAGCCATTCCCATTTTATGACCATGCATTTTGCTAGGCCCTAGTGAGACAGACATGGATTGGCAGGAAGGGTCACTGCCTCATGGAACATAGAGTCAAGAGCAGGAAACAGCAGACATTCACGCACAAATACTTATTCAAGTACAGTTTTTAAAAAGGTGTTAAAGGACGCCTAGGTGGCTCAGTCAGTTAAGGGTCTGGCCTTTGTTTTTGGCACATGATCTCACAGTTGTGGGATTGAGTCCCAAGATGGAGCTCTGTGCTCAGTGCAGTCTACTTCAGATTCTCTCTCCCTTTCCCTCCTGCTTGCACGCTCTCTCTCTCTCAAATAAATAAATAAATAAATAAATAAAATCTAAAAATAAAAAGGTACTAAAAGACAAGCATAGAGTGTTGTAAGTATATGAAATTAATATATTTGACTTCATTTGGGAGTGATCTCAGTAGCTTTAAAAGAGGAAGTGACATTTAAGCTTCTACTTGAAGAATGAATGCATAGGTGAAAAGATATTAAATAGATCAGTCACACACACATGCACACACATGCTGTCCACACGATAGTGTATGATAAATGCACATTTAATAAGAATTGTAGTTAAAAAAAAATCAGAATATCCAGAAGTGGTCTAAGCTTAGACTTGAGTCATGCTTTGTTTCACATGAGGAAAGAGCTAGAGTCTATTATTCTAGTAACGAATTTAAAGGGAATCCAGGTTAAGTCAGTATGTCCATCTCTCTCTCTCTCTCTATATATATATGTATATGCACACATTTGCCACGTTTACCACAACTCAGCCATGAGATCTAATGTATTATAACTAAAATATTTTTTCAGATAATTTGAAATTTTACTAATATAAAATACTTCACTCATATTTGGATATAGTTTTTTTAATTCCCTATTTTACAATCTTTATCGTATGGGAACTGATCATCCATATTGTCTTCTTTCTGAGTTCTAACAAGGGATAATTTAAGATGCAAGTTTTCTCCTTTCTCGCCTTTAGTTTTTTTTTTTTTTTTTTTTTTTTTTTAGGATAATTAAAGTAAATGGGGCATGATAAAGAAAGAATATGAGCTTCCAAGCAAGAGTTTCTAAAATGAAAACAAACAAACAAACCTCTCTGTACTTTGGACTTGTAGACTAGAAGTCAGTCTTAACTGCAAACTATTTTAAATGTATATATTTTAGTTATTTTATCTACATTCAGTAACAAAAATTGGATGTCAGACTACATGTTGGAAATTGCTTTAAGGAACAGATAAGAATGATTTATAAGTAGACAGATTGGTAAGATAATTACTTTGAAATACTAAAGAGTGCTGAAAAAGTTATCCAAATAACAGACTACTTCAATCTAATAATCTACAATTCTTTTTTTTAACTATTGATGCTTTACACAGAGAGATTTTTCTTCATAATTAATAAAAAGTTCAGTGTCAACTAAGACATTTATTTAATCATCTGAAGTTACAAAGTAATGAAGCTTTCCTCTGTAATTTTATCTTTTTTTTAAGATTTTTATTTATTTCTTTTGAGAGCGAGATCACGTGAAGGAGAAAGCAGAAGCAGGGAGGAGCAGAAGCGAAGAGAGCTTCCGAGACGGAGAGAAAGAAGCAGAATCCCCACTGAGCAGGAACACCCCCCCCCCCCACCCCACCCTGGCATGCAGGACCTGATCCCAGGATTCTGGGATGGTGACCAGAGCCAAAAGCAGCCACTTAACCAACTGAGCCATCCAGGTGCTCCTGTATTTTGATCTTTATATTACAGATCTTTGGTATTCCTCTAGAAGTATCACCAATGCTAGTATGTTCAAAAATAAAAATTAGCTTTTTTAATGCATACACAACTTCCACCAAACCTAATAATAATAAAAAAAAAACCTGAAAAATGTTTAGCAATTTTGTTTTGTTTTCCTTCTGCTCCGAACACGGAAATTATTTAATTGCAGAAACAGTCAGTTGATTTCTTTTTTCCTTTGAAACAAGTGGTGCGTCATTGAATGGGAAATGCAATTTTACACTTATTTTAAGGGAGCCCTTTGTGAGTTTTAAAAACAAACCTTGGGGGGAGGAAGAGACCCTTGGGTGCTGAGCTGTCAATCCAGAGATAATAATAACACATGTTTTTTGGAATACTGCTGACTCAGAGATGCTATAATGTGTCAGAAGTAAACACCCCCACCCATTCTGGTAGTTTTATTGCTTCTGGTGTGTTATGATTAGAGATGTGTGTGGTTTTAAAGCTGAAAAGATTGAATTGCTTAACACGCTATGTATTGGAAAGCCTGGTCCAAATGCAAGCTTAATCAGCATTTTTCTTCCTTCTAAATGTAAATGGTATGATGCAGTGTCCTGTAAATGATGCTGTTTATCATATACTGTCAGATCATGCTGCTGAAAGATGCATTTCCATTTGTTTCCTTACTGGAGTTTGATTTGTAAAATCAGATTTAAACAGTGGATGAAACGGAATCTAAATTTCAAGGACAGACAACCTAATAATATTTAGCATAACTGGGACTAAGTCTAGAAATAGTTATTCTAACTCCAGCCTTTACGATTTGAAAGAACATGCGTCTTTATTTTTACTTTTAAAATAGCCCAACTGCAGTGAATTTTATGGTAATTATAATCATTAGCAATGGAATCTTAATCTCAGCCAAAGTATTCGTGTGCACACTACAATTCATATACTGAGCAACAGAAGACCTCTTTTTTTTTTTACATGTAAATAGTACCACAATTTTAAAAATGTCATAGAGATATTGCTTTGATTTGTAAGTATTTTTCTAATTATTATAGTTGTTGTTTTTATACGATTTTTCAGTGGCTGGGAAAGAACATCATAGTTTATATACGCAGATCTTTTTGGCAGATAATCATGTGCTCAAAAAGCTAAGAAAACCTTAATTTACCTTGTCCATGTTCTTAGCTTATTACACCCAGTCTGGAATCAGTGTGAACCACATACACAAGTCAAAAACCTTCATTATGAATTTTGTTATAAAACTATATTTAAAGATTGCCAATTTTAGAAATTAGGGCAATACCATTCTTAGTTACAGGTATTAGAAACAACGTACTTTTTTTTTTTTTAAGATTTTTAAAATTTTTTTATGACAGAGAGGGATAAGGAGAGAGGGAACACAAGCACAGAAGAGCCAGAGAGGGAAAAGCAGCTCCCAGCTGAGCAGGGAGCCCCATATGGGGCTCAATCCCAGGACGCTGGGATCATGACCTGAGCAGAAGGCCGACGCTTAATGACTGAGCCCCCAGGCGCCCCATGAAGCAACATACTTTGGAGATCCTCGGCAATTCACAAGCACTGAGACACATTCTTTTATACCTATAGTTTATATACGCATATAGGTATAAAAGAATGAGTTTTATACCTATAGTTTATATACGCATATAGGTATAATAGTTTTTATACCATATAGGTATAAAAGAATGAGACACATTCTTTTATACCTATATGGAAACTTTTAATGTTTCCTCACAAATCGCAATTATGTTGAAGAATTGCTCAAACCAAACTGGGGGCCACGGACAAGAAAATGAGGGATTATAAATTTGTTAGTGTCCACTTGGCTGCAAAATGAAAGTAAAGTAGAAGAATCTGAGCTTCTGCCCTGGGAAACCCATGAAATGGTGGTTACTTTTGTTAAAAATTGACTGCCTTTGGGGCGCCTGTGTGGCTCAGTGGGTTGAGCCTCTGCCTTCGGCTCAGGTCGTGATCTCAGGGTCCTGGGATCGAGCCCCACGTCGGGCTCTCTGCTCAGCGGGGAGTCTGCTTCCCCCTCTCTCTCTGCCTACCTCTCTGCCTACTTGTGATCTCTTTGTCTGTCAAATCAATAAATAAAATTTAAAAAAAAATTGACTGCGTTAAGACACCCTTAGTGTTTCCTAGGTTTGCACTACTTCCTCTTGGTTGAGTTAGTTTAGAGAAGCACTTGAAACTCCTTTGGAAATTCTGAGTTGAAGAAGTGAAGGTGGTGGAGGGAACCTAGTTCACCCTGGCTCATTCAGAATCTTGACTAAGTCAGTCAACATCTGGACTGGGACTGGGTTCAGTCACACTCCAGAAATTCTGAACTCAGCATCACTTTATATAATACCTTCTCCAGCACTGCTCCATAAAATCCTTAGTTTTGAGGAAGAAAAATAATCTGTATTGGAGTTCTAGACCTTGTTGAATGGTCTAGGGATCCGTGGTAGAAATGCCACTGGATCATGGATGTAGAAGGATTTATACATTAAATATTTGGAATATGCATGTTGATTTGTACTTTGGCCCTAGGCCAAATAATTATTAGGGGTAGGCCTGAAACAAAGAGCTTTGTTGACATCATTTATTACAGCACTGGATAGCTTTACAAGAAAAAATATCACTGATTTCAGGTGTTGGCACTGACTTTGACTCACTTCTTTCATTCAAATGTATATATATATATATAGAGAGAGAGAGAGAGAGAGAGAGAGACTCTAAGACCTAATATACTATGATAAATTTTACTTTATTCTGAATAATAATTCAAGAAATACTGATAATACACATTTGTCATTTACAGAATTTTAATTGCTAAACTCTACATTGACATTTTTAGGGCTTTGGGGAACAACAGTATTTTAAGTTTAGTACCACTGACTTAGAAAAAAATAGTGCAATCAATAATTTATGTAAATGTAATTTGTTAACAAAAACTTCAACATACTACAATATGTACTTAAAATATAGAAATGTTACTTTTCCCCAGTACCTCTTTCTCTCATAAAATATATTTTTCTATATTTTTGAAAATTTTAGAAATCAAGGACTACACTAATAGACATTTCCCTAATTTCTATGTACATGCCAATATCAATATGGTTTACATCATGCACTTTGAAATATGATGTAAACGTCTTGATAATGTTGTAGCAGAAGTCTAGGAAAGAGTTTGAGGAATACAAGGTATTTACTCTCAATTTAATTTGTGGAGAAGCCAATGAGCATTTAGGCAGTTGGAAGAGAAGGGAATAGAGAAACAAGATAGATTAAGGATCAAAGGTTTGTTTTGTTTTTGTTTTTGTTTTTAATAGGAGAATTCAGCATGTTTTTTAGACCGAGAAGCCAGGGGAGATTGCAGGTATTAAAAAGAGAGGATATAATTACCTGGGCAAGATCTCAGAGGGAAGGCTAGAAAGAATAAAAGTCCAATGAAAAGTTTATCAGGAGTAGAAAGAAGGAAAATCACCTTTTCCTTGACAAAAGGAAGCATTAGGTATAGATTATCCTGGTATCATTTAAACCTAAAATTCATAGGAATATTACTGAAAGAAAAACAAATTACTTTCTCTTAAAATGCTCATAGGCTGCTGACATTCTAGTCCAGCTACATAATTAAATTACATTTATAACAATGTACATAAGCTATAGCTATGCTGAGACCTCATCTATGTTCTCCCAAATAGAGTGACAATTTTTGAATAAAATAGAAATCCATATAAGCAGAGATTTCATTAGCTGCTAATGAGAATTTATGTCCACCCATCCCATACAACTTCAAAGTATGTGGTAACATTAATACAAATGGGGGTGTGGGGAAAATTTACAATATATTGATGTCATCTTGTGTCATCCAATGTAGAAATAACAGATCTAGGAAGCTGAGTCTAGCACTCAGGTATTTAAAGAAAGTCTTAATTTCAAGAAAATTTGGGGAAAACTCTTCCAGATATTAATTACGCTTTTTCAAGTGATTGCACTGAAAAATTATTAAACAAAGCTATAAGAACATAAACCTTGTAATATTCTGAAAATAAAATTAAATTCACACAAATGTCATAATTTTGATACCAATATAGTCTGTGTGAACATTAGCCACCTTATGAATGCCCCTATTTGTCCTTATTTTGCTTTTCTTCCTTTATTACTTAACTTTATTGCATGCATTTCATTGCCAAAGCACATTTTTGAAACCAGTCAAATATATAAATGAATAATACGTCAGTATCAGAGTTTTGCATTCAATATATGAATGCACAATGATTCACTTATTCATTCTAATGAAAATAAAGATTTGGATTTTTCCAAGATTATAAATAATGCTGCTAAGAATATTTTATCCATACATCATCTGTACATAAATGTACTCTTGGTATATGCGATATCAACATCAGTAGAAATTTCTACCCTGCTTTTTAAACTAGTTATAACACCTACAGGGTGTGAGTATCTCTAATATTCCCAGGGCAAACATTATGGTCAAGAAGGTCCTTTAGACACAGAAAATTGGGTATTCTCCTTACCAAGAACAAGGAATTCTATTTCTCTAATACCTGAGAACATATTGAGTCATAATGTCCTAAAAGGTTAAACTCTTCAAACCTCTATCAGTGAATTCTACCTTCAGATTAGAATAATCAAACCAGTGCTGAGGAGAAATGCAAACTGAAAACCAGTAAGTCTATCCTCCTTGGAAGAATGGTACCTGTCAAACAAAATAAATTGCCTGGAGAGCATAAGGAAATAGAAACTAAGATTTGCACTGAGCAGATATTATGTACCTTGTCCACAGTACTTTTAGCAGTATGATATAGCCAGTGAAAAAGCCAAGTGGCTCATGGGAGATGACTGTGGGCTATTGATAACAAGGTAGTGCCTCCTGTTGATATGGCTATGCCCAATACTGTCACCATCTTAGATACCATGGCCATGGTCCTAGGAGGATACCATGCCATAGTGGACTTGTCAAAAAAATATATTTTTTTCCCAGTATGTCTCTGGCCACAGAGTCAGAGATTAATTTGCCTGCAAGTGGAAGGGGCAACAATGGATCTTTCAAGTGCTTCCCCAAGGCTACCTACACAACCCCATGACATATCATGGGATGGTAGCCCAAGATCTGTTCTCCTTCCCCGCATCAATAAAATTTGGGCACTTTACATTGACCATATAATGTTGAATGTGAAAACTTGTCTCTGCTGCAGAACATTTTGCAGACTTTGCTGAACATCTGTGAGGGAGAGGATGAGTGGTGAACTCAGAAAATTCAAGGCCCAGACACCGCCAAGTTTTTGAAGTCAAACGGTCAGAAGATCGGGGCAACAAGCTGCCTTTGAGAAAGCAACTAGTGAAGAAGATTAAAGCTCTGGGCATCTCCCAAACAGGGCTACCATTTGGGTTAGACGTATCTGTGACTCTGGAAGACGTGGGTTAGCCCCTGTGGCAGAGACATTAAAAAAGGAGAGAATACCTCTCTAGAAGGGGGCAGAAACTCAATATATCCCTATAGAACAACAGCTCCTACAGTATACATTGTGCTCCTCCAGGTGGAGCCCTTACAAGGGAACAGCATATCATGGACCGAACTTATCTTGCTAATCAAGGGGTGGGTTGAAAATATGTTCCACTGATCTACCTCTGTCAGGGCTCAGAACTCCCACTTTGACTAAATGGCAAACCTATTTGATCTAAGTTCCTTGTCCACCAGCCAACTTCTCTAGAAATGTGGACACTATTAGGCCCTGTAGAATATGTAGATCCTCCAAATGCTCCCACCCCTATTGCTGTAGTGGCTTTTGTGGCTTGTAGAGAGGGAATGGGGTAAAATTCCCAAGGATGCCTTGTATACAGATTGGTCTAGTTAGGGCAACAAGCCCAATTGGATTGTAGTGGCTATTCAGCCCAATACTGACACCTTTGGACGGAAACAGGAATGAACTGTAGCAGCCAGTGGGCTGAAGTCAAGAACAGTTTGGCTGGTGATCATTCATAAGCCCTGGCTGTTAACCCTTTGCACTGATAGGCTGCTCTAAAGAGGTTGACATTATGGCTTGGAAAATGAGAAGCTGAGGTGTGAGTGATCACGAATAAGTCCTTGTGGAATTAGGGTATGTGGAAAATATTTGGGTTTTCTTGCAAGAGCCTGAAACTGTGCTCACTGTCTTCTATGTGCTGGCTCATAAAGTGCCAACACTCCCTGGAAATCAGGAAGCTGATACCCTAGGTCAAGTACCTGTCCTAGCAACTGACCTTTCAGGAAATACGGCAGATCGGGTTCAAAGGAAGAAGACCACTACAGTGCCTGAGAGGGATGGCATATTACCAAAGATACCAGGTAGCCTTTAAAATATGGTGACTTGATTAATGTAGTAAGATCATGACCTGTGTGTTCTAAACAATGGCCAAGGTAACTGCCAAAGGAGTCTGAGACCATCAGGAGGAATTGGCAAATTGATTGTATTGGCTCCCACCTTCCTAGTGAGGGTTCTAAGTATGTCTTGGTTTGTGTGGACACGTGCCTGACCTAACCAAAGCTTTTCTTATTGCCATACAACCCAGGCTGCCACCATTAGGGGATTTGAGAAGCTGAGTCCTAACTACGGGTACCCTTGTTGAATAGTGATAGGGATCACATTTCGAAGGTTATGATATACAAGAGCAGGCTAAGAACATGACATTGAAGAGAGGTTTTATCTTCCATATAACATACAAGAAGAAAATTCATAGAAAGAAAGAATGAAATATTAAACATCAGATTAAATTACTAACAACCACCTTGACTTGGCCAAGCTATTAATATATGGTGTTCTAATGTTATATCATCTTTATTAGAACACAGGGACACAAATGCATATTCTGAATGATTCAATCCCAGACTATGGGACTTAATAAATCAGTGGTTGGGTAATGGGGCTCTTGGTGGGAAAAAATATTGGTACTTATTTTGGGGATCATCATTTAAATCTGTATTTCTTTTGCATGTGCTTATATTGTTGCTATGGTATCTGCCCACGGTGCAGCTAGATTGTTGTCAAACAAACTACCCCCATACTAACAAACCAGTTGACTGCCCAGGGTACATTGTCAAGGTGGGGGGACATGCCAGATTATAAGAGCTGGTCAGGAGGGGTGGAGTATTGGAGGAGGTCATCAAGAGGAGGTGACAGCTGGTTGATTCCTGAGATGGACCCAGTAATCAGAGGCTCCTTATGCCTTCCCCTATTCTTGGAATGTATGTTCTGTACTCTTCCCATATTAGGAAATACTTCAGGTTGCAGCCCTAAAAGAGTTTGTGGTATTGAGACCATCTCAACTATCTATGTGCCTGAACCCTGTTAAGGTCTCTAGACTCTTCAGATTTTGGCAGGCAACTAGAGCTACTCCTTTTGCCACCACCCAGGGCAAGCCTGGTTTGTAAATTTTTTGTTGATGCAAAATCAACAAATCTTTTAAAAACTTTGAAGAGAAAGGGAAAGAGTTTTGTTTGAGCCCAAGTTAGGACAGCTGCCTGGGATGTACAATCCTCACCAAGAAGAGAGCACTCCAGAAAAGGAACATTTGATGTAGGGTTATATATGTTTTGTTTTGTTTTTTTGTATAAAGAGTTACAAACCATCATGCTGGAGAACGTTCCAGAAAGTTCATCTTACTTTTTTATCTCCTGTTTTTAGTATATGCAAGGCTTATGACTTTAATCTTATGAGAACCAGGGAAGTTTCTTTCTCTTATCATGTGTTCAGAATGCTCCTTTTTGGGGGTATCTGACAGCGGCACAGACTCTTGATTTCTGTCTGCTCAGGGTCCTGGGATGCAGCCCTACCTGGCGTCTGTGCTCAGCGGGGAGTCTGGATCTCCCCCTTTCCTCTGCACCCCCACCCCCAAGTAAATTAAAAAACCTTGATTTATTGGCTTTTTTTTTTTTTTTTGGCTATTTATTTTTTAACAAAGCAGACGTGTGCTTGGGGCAGAACTAGAGCCCCTGCTTTGAGGTTTTGCCAGTCATTCTGACCTTGATAGACGTTAAAGCATAGCTTGCTTAGGAGCCCAGAAGCAGACCACACAAACTACAACTGAAAATTTCCTCTTGCTTATTAAAACTGCCACCTACCAATCTGCAATGGTCTACCTCTGCAGTCTCCCCTTGCCCTCATATGCATGGGCGAGTTTTGAATTCACTCGGGGGAAATACCAGTTGCAAACCAACAGACTCCACTGGATCAAAGCTGTATATCGCGCAACCTTCACCCTGAGGATATTGTAAATGAAGTAGGGAAGGAAGCACCCTTAATAGAGGATTGTAGAAGGCCCTGCAGCAGCGGCCCCATAGTTCTGGCCTTAATATTGTAACACTTAAACATCTTCACTCGTGCCTTTATAATCTTTGCCAGGGTAAGGCAGTCTCTGTGAAAACTGCTGCATTCCACGACTGCTTTGGTACTTGGTAACATTCAGGACCATCCCAGGTGTGCTCCGTAAACCCTTCACTAAATCCAGTGTCAGAAGCAACAACTCAGAGCTCTCCAGCAACCACCCATCACGTAAGGCCCTTTAAAGTGGAGGAGGAAAGGCACAGGCTCCGAGCCGTGGGAGGGCTGTAAGCCTGGAGGGGCCCACAGCCACGCGGGACATCTCGCGCTGCCTCGCACTATCCCGCGAGAGGTTTTCCGGCAGGAAGTCGGGCCACTTTCGGTTTCTCCCCTCCACAGCTTTCCGCGGAGAATCCGTATAGCCTGAAGTGATGAAATTCTCCAGTTTCCCGTTTGATGGTCTCCACTGCAAATGCCTGTTCACGCAGATTGGAAGGTATGCCAAGTATGCCTATTTCAGAGTTTCAGTTAAAATTTTCATTCACGCTTTTACTGAAGGAAAGTCTGTTCCGTGAGGGTTAATTGCGGCACGCGCGGAATTAGTCTGAGCGGATTTGCTGAAGTGAGATAGGTACCAAGACAGTATGGACTCCAGACAAGGCCTGACTTGGACCGATTAATAGTGTTGCTTTTCAGCCGCGGGGCCAAGGTGAGTTTCTGCTGGTTTGCGCCGACTTAATGGAAACTGCTAAGAGCGAGGTGATGGTTTACACCTGGTGTAGGCGACCTTTCCCCACCCTGACGCTGCCACTGGCGCTGGTTACTTCACAGTACTCTCTTGGGTGCCCTGGTCTGAGGTATTCTGAACCTATCTGGGTGGTTTGTGACTTGAAGGAAGGTGCGTCCACTATAGCCCCGCAGATGGAGGACAGTAAGAGCTAGTTTGTGGTTTCTGAGCTGTGCTGTGAGGCAGCCTTCGAGATGGAGCTCCTACTTCAATGCTGCTGCCATTTTGTTTTCTTTTTTTTTTTTTTTCGGCAGTGACCTATAGATGCTTAAGCTCTGGCAATTGCAAGTCCTGTGAGTGATTGAAATTTGTCTGGCTGCCGCAATTAGTGAAGTCTCCACCAAGAAAAGCGAAGAGGGCTCCTGGGTGGCTCAGTCAGTTTAGCGTCTGCCTTCAGCTCAGGCCATAATCGTTGGGGCCTAGGATCAAGCCTGCATGAGGCTCCCTGCTCAGCGGGGAGCCTGCTTCTCCCTCTCCCTCTGCTGCTCCCCCTGCTCGTGCTTTCTATCAAATAAATAAGGAAACTCTTAAAAAGAAAAAAAAAAAAAGATAAAACAAATAAGCAAAACCAAACAAACAAAAACCAGAAGAAACAGGGAATGCAAGGAAGTGAAGAAAACAAAAAGGCAAGACACCCATAAGTCATAACCTGAA
The DNA here is from genome assembly GCF_022355385.1 of Mustela nigripes. Lineage (NCBI taxonomy): Eukaryota > Metazoa > Chordata > Mammalia > Carnivora > Mustelidae > Mustela > Mustela nigripes. The sequence goes on from NC_081569.1 coordinate 76,528,454, forward strand.
GAAGAAAAGGGAAGGTGTTTATTGTATCCAAAACAAAGCTAATTGAAAAAAAAAATTCTGGAAAGTTTAGAAGTAGGGGAAATCTGAAAAGGAGGAAAGAAGTCAAAAAGATGAAAAATACTGGAGAAAATATCCTCGTTTTTATTTTCTAATAGAAGTTAGAGGATATCAGGGAAAAATGGAAATTAACAAATAACTTGTGAGACTCCCAAGAAAGGAAAAGGCAGTCACCAAGTACCAGCCCAATGAATTATAAGTCTCAACTAGAGTATACTTTATCATGCAATTTTGTAACACCAGAAATAGAAATAAACTATTTCAAAGAGAAAAAAAGAAAACATTCTAAAATACAGGATTATGTGATTATAGAATTCCACCAATACAGAGAAAAATCAAATATTACTGGAGAATTAAAAAAATATTTAAAAAGAACAATTTAAATCTTAGAAAATTATGAAAATTTCAAAGTATGTCTGTATTTGTAAGTTATGGTCATAAGCATATGATTTCAAAGATGTATCAAGTTTTTTTTCATTATATGGAACCAGGGTATTATATAGTTGCTCCTATGTGTGTGTGCACTGTATAGGGGCATATGCACATGCATTTGTGGAATACTTTAGAAATTTGCACATTGTGCATGGGACATGCTAAACCTCTCTGTATCTTTCCAATTTTAGTACGTGTGCTACTGAAGTACTACTATAGGATTGTGGTTAATATCAATAATAATAATTAAAAATGGTCATAATTTTTTTAAGTGTTACAAATAGTGGTCACATATTCATTTACTTCAGAAGTAGAGAGAACAAAGTTTCTAAATCACTAACTATACTGGACTTGAGGACACTAGAAAATAAAATGTTAATTTTTATTGATAATTATATTGAAAATTATTGATAATTATTAAAGTGTTAGATGTTTTAAATAATAATAGACATTTTCATTTTTATAAAAGTAAATAGTGGAATCTTATCAATCTGAAACACATGATAGTGATGGAATATTGTTCTTGATAATCATGGGTTTCTGTGTATCCCTGAAATACAACCACATCAAGGAAAGGGGAACTTAAAAAAAATACTTATTATTGTATCATTTGATTCATTCCTGTGTTATGAGTCTGGGTGTCAATGTACCAGAAAATTTAGCCTTTACATTTCCAAAAGGTATTTTCTAAAGGCTTTGCTAATATACTGTTTCTTGTTACTTCTCAAAGTCATCTCATTCTTTTTCCCCTCTTTTATACTGAATATGTATCTTGATAGCAAGAAATAAAGAAGATAAATATGTTTTCTTGACATTAAGATGAAGAAACTTCATAAACAATATGTTTCTATGGCTGTAGTGCTTATGTGCATGCCCATGTACATGTTAATTTCATAAGGTTTTAATCCTTTACTCTCCTATTGGAGATTACTGGTACAGGCTTTCTATTTGTAATCTCACAGAAGTGATTTTTGGAGAAGGAATAATCTTTGTTGTGTTATTTACTGCATGCAGTACAGCTCAGTAAATAAATTGCACAGATACAGTTTATTGTATTAAGGAGAATCTGTACAGAGCAAAGATGACTTGCACTTGTGTGCTCAGCACTACTCCCTCTTGCTTTTTGTATTTGTGCCAATGTGCTTTTGGTAGTATTAATTGAGAGGAACCACATGGTGTTTTAAATAGAGTCATGGGAATTTGTCCCATTATACAACTGGGTAACTATACAAAACTTCCATCAGTTCTGACCACACCAAATATTGCATCCTGGCGTCAACCCAAGACATTACATTTATCTAATCATTGACTTTACATTTACCTCAGTCTATTTCAAGACAAGAAATGAAATGCTTGCTGCAAAATTACATTTCCAGCAGTTTCTGATAAAGGAAGGAGATGAACTTTGAATGGGGCAATTGTTTTCTAAATGGATTTTTAAGACATGGTATATTGGGTCTTGAGTTCATTGATTTGTATTGGACCAAGAGATAGGTTGAAAGGGGACATCTCTCCAGTGGAGAGAGTTGGAAGGAGATTGCTCTTCCCCGAATCAAAGGCCTCAAGCCAAACTGAAAAACCTGCTCACAGAGCAAATTTCTTTTGATTCCTTAAAATAAAATTTCAAAAACCCTATAAACACAAGGATATCTCATATCTCTTAGGACATTTTAAAGAGAAAAATACATTAGTTTAGTAGATGGTTCAAAGGATTAGAAATGGGATATAGGAACTTTCACCCCTGGGTTACCATTTGATGAATGCCACCTAGCTTTAAAGTGATCATAATTCTTTTATTGTGTTGCACTATGATAGTTTAAGGAATAGTCATTGGATTTTCATCACGGAAGGAACCCTTGGATTCCCAGATTCCCGGATAGAGGGATTTCTGAACCTCAAAAAAAAAAAAAAAAGTAATGCTAGTTGTTTGAGAAAATATGTTTACTTATAATAAAACACCAGAATAAAAGGATGTTTTCCCCAAGCTAAGTATCTAATTTTTATTATGAAGTATGCAGACATAAAGCCTTTAATTGCCTTAGCCCCAGCATAATAACTGCAGATACTCTTTCCATTCACTAAATGAAACCCGTTTTTTTAAATGCCACTAAACTATTTGCTTTATTATTACCCTGTGGAAATAAGTTACATTAATAAAAAAGTTTAGTCTTGTCTGTTATTACCATTAACTATTTTTTATTCATCTTTTTAGCAGATAAAAGAATATACAGATAGTATTTTTTTTTCTATTCATAATTTTAGAAGTTCTGTTTCTCCACCACTAAGTAGAATGAGGTTTTTTTTTTTTTTTTTAAATAAATGCTTCCCATTAGAACTTAATTTAAAAACACATAAAACATCCATACAAATGAGCGGCATAGAGATCCCAAGCTATTTCATTGAGGACCAGTGGCCAGTTTTATCCCTACCTTGCTTTTTTAAACTGCTGTTGAGTTCAGGGGATGTTATGTCCCAAGAATCTCTCATCAAGGGATTTTGCCTTTAAAGCGCATCTGATGGGACTGTTCAGTGATCCTGTAGATGCATTCTATTTAAAGAATCAGGTCATGCACCCTTGTGGCACAGAGAGTTGCTTATTTTTCTAGACAAAGAATGTTAAAAAAAGAAGTGTTTAAAAACAACAACAAAACGTTGCAATGTTCTCCTTGTGAGTAAATCCAGAGTTATTAAATTTGATTTTGAATTCATGAGTCTGTGGTTCAAAAAAGTATCTCCTCCCCCCACCTGTTTGTTTCTCTGAAATATAGATAAAGTAGTTAGCTTTATATACCCACGGAGGGGTGCCTGGGTGGCTCTATGGGTTAAGCATCAGACTCTTGGTTTCTGCCCAGGTCATGATCTCAGGGTTCTAGAATTGAGTCCTGCCTCAGGCTCCATACTCGGTGGGAGTACTCTGTACTCCTTACTCAGTGCTTGAGGTTCTGTCTCCCTTCCCTACCTATACCTCCCTGTGCTTGCTCTCTTAAATAACATCTTTAAAATGGAAAATGAATTGTTATTGGCCATTTCAGACACAAATAATCCATTCAGAGCCTTACAAATGGATGGAATAAAGTTCCAAATGATTTCAAAGTGGACCTAAAAGGAAGTATTTTAATTTTATAATGTCAACTTGTGAGATTACTCAAAGTGTGTCTAACTATCTCACTTCTTTGGTGTTCAGTATTCAGAACTGCTCTTCTCCTTTTCTTTCTTCCTTCTCTCTGCTTCCTTTCTCATTCTTTGTTTCACACACTAAAAGGAAATCAACATATTTGCTTTTGACTTTTCCATTATAGCTTTATTTTTTTGGAGGACACTAGATGTCATATATCCAAGTGGCTGTTAAGATAGAATTTAATCATACTTACAAACAGGTTGATGTCAATAAATTATATTCTGGAAGTGCTTAAGCACAAACAAATTAGAGTACTGAGCAAATTTTAGTTGATGGTGTTGAAAATCATATTTAGTGGTGGAGTTATAAGTTCAAAGCTGGTAAAATTTTAAAGCTCGTGTCACCTAATATGGTGATTTCAATGTGCAATTCATCATTTTATATTCTTTGATTAAATATGCATCCCAAAAACATTCTATTATCTATGAAAAAACATTTTTAATGGGTAAACATGAAATTGGATTATTAGGACTACGTTTTACTATATATAATTACCACAAGTTATAACTAATAATACTGTATCTATGCACTTTGCTTTCTTCAATTTTGCCTGAGATTGTATAGGATGTTGAAAAATATTTATGTATATTACATACAAATAAATATAGGAAAATACTTTTTGGCATGTGCCATATATGGACTCACTTTTGTGGTTGTTTTAGTTTTGGAATTTTTTTTTCATTTTATATTACTTTAGCTCTTACTGTTGTCACTTTGCCCTTAAGTTATCTATGATATGAATTTAAATCTACATTGCACAATGTGCAGAAAATTAATATATACCCACACACCTCTACCTCAGGATTAGGGAACATACATTTGTGGCTTACATCATCATATTATTTCTGACTCAAAGCTTCACTTCAACAGATTAATAAATTTCATGGATTAAGTCCATATCCTACCTATAGTTTCCATTCCATACATACTTGGATGTAAAACTTCATGAAACCACACATAATGTTATGAGGTGTTTATGTGCACTGAATAGTTGAGGAAATGGTAACAATCAATATCCCCCAAATAGAGTGTATTTAAGACTAACTGATAGCATTCATTCTGAAAGTAGTTTTTTTTCCTTCCCCAAGTCTTCACTGGTAAATTCCTCACTTGTCATGTCTGCTCACATAATGTATGTTTTTACAACACTTTTTGATTGTTTTTCCTTCCTTTCCTCTCATCCCTTTTCATTTTGGAGAAATCACTATAGAAGCAAACAAAAAGGTTCTATACATTTCTGATGCAAAGGAATTTAATCCTCCTTTCATTTTTTCCCCCTCTCCATCTAGACTCTGCCAGAAACTGTTTTTCTGTTTCTAAACAAAGGCAATTAATCCTCAAGACAAATTATCATTCTGTTTTTCAATACTATAAGTACTTATATGGATAAAATGTGAGAGTTATCATTTGCTTATTTCTGTGCTAACACCCTTGTTCTATGAAAACCTACTTACAATGAGTAATATATTGAAAAGAATGCAGTTCATTTAATAATAATAGGTGGAATTTGTTGCCAATACACAGTCCAGTTTTTCAAGATCATATCTTCCCTTAAGGATTTGAGAGCCTGGTAACCACTGAGCAATTTGTCACTGCTTGGTCCCTAATGGTGTAACATAGAGCTAATTGTCATCCTGAAATCAGTTTTCTTTCAACTGCAAATATATGAGAACACCGCCAATGGAATTAGTTAAAGTCACATATTAGGATGTCAGTGACTTCAGTGGTACCTTTTTAAATTTGTTTATTCAACAATATATTCATTTCCTACTGTGCCAATCATAACATGAGGTCCTGAGATTATGGTAGTCTATATAAAGACACAGAACCATCCTTCATAGAGCCCACTAATGGAAAAGGCACATATTTCTCAAAGCTGTATTCTTCTGGCAGTTCAGCTTCCAGTGTCCTAAAAGTCAATAATTCCAGCACAAATTGAAATCTTAATATATCTTGTATTTCCTAGCATCAATTGAATATAAATAATAATATATTGGCATCAATACATTAACTGTATGATGAACTCCCCAAAAGACCATCCGAAAAGCACATTCATAAATATGACATAGTTTAAGTAATGTCTCAGTGCCACTTCCTAGGAGTGCACAGGAGAAGAATGAGGCACAAACTCCCCAGTCTTGTATTTATTAGATACAAGACAACAAAGGAGAAGAAGGTTATACATTAACCTTAGGTCTTGTAGGTAAACAAGAAAGAATGTGAGTCATATGTTGATTGTAAGTCTTATAGGTAAACAAGAAGAGGAGTAAATTGTGTCTGGTCCAGCAGCATGATTTGTCCTTGAGCAACCCCGCTTAGAGGGATTACCATAACAGCAGGCTATCTCTGAGGCAGGGGAGTCAACGAAAAAGTGAAGCAAGCAGTGTTCTTCCCTGAGCGAGCCTGGCATCCCCAGCTGGGTATGCCCAGCTGCTGGGCTTCAATGAGGTATATCATCCTCTCCACCAGAGACCTGCTGATGGTATAAGGTTTTTCTCAAGGTCATCTTTAAGCATGCTTGTGTGACCAGTACAACTCCTCATTAGTTAAAGTTATATTTTAAGCAGTATATTATTCTGAGGGATGGTTACATCCCAGGGAATTCAGGAGTGGATATTTATAGGATTTTAAGGCATGAGCTAAATGATTACATGGTGACTCTGCTAGGTCTGGAAACTGGTATTGGGCAGAGTTTGTGACATAATAGCTTTGGATTGAAGAGCAAGTAACTTTAAGGGAGCTTTGAAAAATTAGTCTTTATAAATAAGATAGGTTAGTTGCTTCATAGTTTCCTAAGAGTATGTATTTCATGAAGCAAGTAGCTAAGTTATTTTTGCTTATTCTGAGTATTAATTACTATAGGAAAAGGAGCATATACCAAATATCAATATTGTATAATACAGGAATCAGAAATTGTTTCAATGTTTAGCTTACTTAAAAAATAATGTATTAGAATGTTCTTAGAACATTTTTTTAGACATTTTTAATGAAGCACATTGGTTAAACCATTAATTTTGTTAGGATTTTGCTTTTGTTGACTCCTTTTTCTTATATACTATAGTCATGTAGGGCCTAAAGTCAATATCATTTCCTTTCAGTTGGAAATATATATATATATATGTATATATATATATATATATATATACATATATATATATATATATCTGTGTGTGTTTAATTGTATATACACATGCATATATACACATGTAATATTATATAATATGAAATAAATTATTATATATTACATACACTGAATTTTTCTTTCTTGTTTTTCTTCTTAGGGGGTGAGGGGGGAATGAGGGGGAGGATCTTTACACAGTATTACACCAAATACCCTGCAGCCTCACAATTACCAAGTTCTTTTCTTTACAGTTAATCCTACATGCTTCATCTGTGGAGAGTTACTTCTATTAAAAACCAAAACCAAAACAAAAAGCCCTCATTCATGAAAAATCGCTTCAAAATCCTTACAATAACCTCCTTACTACCAGTACCACCTAAAACTTTGGTAAGCTGTTTGGTGATCAAATCCATCCTGACCCACCTTATCTCATAATTTGCTACATTCTGTAATTTACTCTCCCACTGGGTGCTTTAGCCACATTGAATTCTCTGTTAATGAATACTTTTTTTTTTTTTTTAAAGATTTTATTTGTTTGACAGACAGAGCTCACAAGTAGGCAGAGAGACAGGAGGAAGCAGGCTCCCTGCTGAGCAGAGAGCCTGATGTGGGGCTTGATCCCAGGATCCTGAGATCAGGACCTGAGCTAAAGGCAGAGGCTAACCCACTGAGCCACCAATGAATACGTGCCCCAATGAATACGTTTTTACCTATGTTTTTTCCTCTTCTCATGAAGTGCCCTTCTTTTCTCTGTGTACCTAGTTATTGTTTTGTTATCCTTTAAGACTCATTACAGGCATTCCATTCTTAAGGAGAATTTCTCTCATGGCTTAAGGCAAAAATGATTATTCCTAATCAAATTGTACATTATAAACATAGGTTCCTAAGAAAAGCACTCTAACCAAACTTATGAATGATTATGCCATACATTTATATTGGTAATTAAAGTAAGAACAAAAAATGTTTTAAAGAATCCATTCATTTATTCATCACAGAGCAAGGAAAAGAAATTAAAAGAGATGGTTGTACTTACCAAACCAAAGGAAGAAGGCTGCATTGGGATAAGTGAAAATAAAACAAACCTAGTTACAAAGTGTCTATATGCAGGATACAGAAGTACAATGAGAAGTTTGAGGTAATGACAAGCTTATCAAAGTGGCTTAAATGTAAAGGTGGGGTGGAGATAAAAATCATATTTGAGGGAGCTGATGTGTGTTTGAGAGGAACAGTAACAAACCACACTCAAAAGTTGAGTATGATAGAGAAAGATGAGGAAGAAGACCCATAGTGAAATTTGGAGCTCTTTTGTTTTTCAGGAGGGAAAAAGAACAAAGATGATACATTTGTAATTCAGGAGAGAAAGATGATAATAGTTACAGCAAATTCCAAGAAGAAGTAAGATGAGGTAGTTAACTAGGTAAAACGTGAGTAGTGGTATTAACTCTTAAAATGGAAAATGAAAAATGACATTGGATCCAGAGATGGGAAGAAAAAGGGGGAAAAATGACTGCAGATGTAAATAAGTACGTTAGTAAAGATCAATAAAGATGTGAGGATGGATGCAAGGCAATTTCTTGAGGAAGATGGATGTGCTGGCTGGGAAGGAGACTTGAGAGGAGGAGGTCTGGAATAGCAATTGAGGATAATAGAAATTGTAGATCAAGGATAACTAAAAAGATTGATAAATTATTCAGAATTCCACTGTTTGGAAATTGAGAATATATAATGGCAACAAACTATACATTTATGTAATTTTAATCCTAAAGTCTTAGAACATTAATTGAAACCCATGTTTTAGGGTCTGGGTAACTCTGTGAATTGGGCATCTGGACTCTTGGTTTCAGCTTGGACTGTGATCTCAGGGTCATGGGATTGAGTCCCAGCTCAGGTTCCTTGCTCAACAAGGAGGCAGTTTGAGATTCTCTCCCTCTGCCCCACCCCCCAACTTGTGCATGCATGGGCATACTTTCTCCAAAATAAATAAATACATCTATTTTAAAAAGCTTGTTTTAGAATGGGGACCTTTTTGATGATTTTATTTATTTATTTATTCTTTCTTTATTTATTTATATGTACTTACATATGTGTGTAAAGAAGAAAATCAAGGGGGAAAGGAGTTAGGATGCTCGTGAGAGATACTCAGCCATGGGTCTTAATTTGGGAATGTGAGCCAGCTTTTATTGGTGGCAACGAACAACCCTAAAATCTTAGTGGATAATTGGCAACACACTTTTTTGACTTGCTGATAAGCTGTACAGGTCAGCTTTGGTTTGGCCCTGTTCTACCTTGTGTTCTTGAAAGAATCTTTTCTAGCATAACACTTGTCATGTCCACTGACATCTCATTGACCAAAGCAAGCCGTACCATACAGTCAAGCAGAATATAGGGTACTATACACATTATAAAGAGAGACTTGGCAAATCTAAGATATATAAAACTTTTTGGGGGAAGGAAGTGGATAATTGGGAACGATAGAATATATTATATCTAACAACAAAGATGTGAGGCTTAGTGGTAGTTTGTGGGTTAAAATAAAATGAAGTGGATAGTGACTGAAGACTAAAATAAAAGAGCAATGAGTTAAATGGAAAGAAAGGACTGAGGCAGCTCGGGTATTTACATTAGATGGAGCTAATTAAAGCTTCTGAGGTAGACCACTAACCAGCAGTAGGAAGGTCTAGAATGTCATCATGAGAGAATATTGCTGAAGTAATAGGATGATGGTATTATTAGATAGTGGTATTATTATTAGAATTATAGAAGGCAAGTAATTGTGCAACTAGAATTTAGGGTTGTTATCACACTAATGTTGAAAATGCCTACTTTAATAACAGTGGGGAAAAGAAGTCAGTGAAATTCCTGACGACTCCTCATGGAGGAGTAGCCTGTGGCTAAATGAACATAAAAATCAACATAAAAATACAGAATGGGTGGAAGACTTCCAGTTTGCACTCTGGAAGTTTCCACTCTACCCTAAAGACAAATAAAGAGCTAAGGAGACTGAAAAATCAGTAACTCTTTTGATGCATAAGAGAGGGGAGGGCATGGCAAGCCCCTCAAGGCTGTAGAGACAGATGAGCAAATGTGGCAAGTTTGGCTAACCATGGCGGAGACTCATGAGGAGAGACTGCTACTGGAACTCGTGAAGAAAACCAGAATGTAATTGATGAATTGCTGGAAGTTAGGTGTGGACATAGATCTGAGAATTAAAAGAGTCCATGGGAATCCAGTCATGGGGATGGGGGGCAAAAGTGTTGTGAGGTTTACCTCTAGGAGCTCAATGAGATTCCTACAATAAATATCAAAGAAAAATCCCCTCCTGCTTCCTACTTGAGGTGGTGGGGGAGAAACCATTTTGAAAATGTCAGAGCATTTTGCTCTTTTCAATAAGACCTGCACTCTAGGGAAGTTAACCAGAGTCTAACAGGCTGGAATAGTATCAGAGACAACTGGCTTGGGGAGGGAAATAGACAACTCCAGCCCATTATAGCCATCCTGTCACACCTAAGAGCGGGGGAGAAAAAAATTAAGTACTTGTGAAGTGGCACAGGCTCACTGAAAGACTGAGACCTACTCATGGGGATGTAGAATGCTTCACCTCTCCAGACACTTCACCACCATATTACTAAAAGCCTGTTTACAGCAGTTTCTTTTACTCAGTATATTATACCAGACTATCAAGAAAAAAATTACAAAGCATACCAGAGGGGAAAAAAAAGTGATGAGACAGAGCAAACATCAGAACCACACATAGCAAGGATGTTAGAATTCTCCAACTGGGAATTATAAAACAAAAACGAAACTGATTAATATGATTAGGGTTCTAATGGATAGAGTAGGTAGCATGTAAGAACAGGTGGGGAATATAAGCAGAGAGATGGGGAATCCTGAGAAGGAACAACAACAAAAATGCTATAGATAGTATTATAGGATATGTGAGGGTCAAGAGAGAAAGACAGTTTGGGAAATTATGTAATACTTTTAAAATAATTATGTGATATATAATAATTTCTCAAATAGCTATTTATATATATATAAATAAGTATTATATTTATGACAAATGGATGGAAAGCCACTCAATTAAAATATGCAGTGTTAATCCAATTATCCAATCTATTATTCATATTAAAGTTGGGTTAAATATAGATTTATTTCCCTTTTACTTACTTTACAGTCGGCCTAAGGTATATATATAAGTGGACATGCTGGAAGAACATAGTCATAAAGGTGAGTTTGAGAGAGGGCATGTGCTATTTAAAATAGGATGTATATTGTGATAACACAGAGGAGTTTAATACAAAATCATTATGGAACTAGTGTCAGTTGAGTATCCACTGGAGGAAAATTTGTCTCAGGGAGGTAATATCATTTGTAGTTATTCATAGCAACATTGAATATACTCAGGAAATCAAGGCAAGTTTTAGTGTTTTCTGAATATTTTAATTAACTTTTTAAGGTAATTTTATATCAAAATGAGTTTCAACTCTCAATGCTTTTTTGTGATTCAGTCAAACACTGTAATGTGTGCCTTGGAAAATTTTGAAAATCCTTTCCCTAGCCTATTGCTATCTGTGCAGGTCTGAGCTTTTAATATTGCAAATTGCATAACATTTTTTTAGAAAAAAAAATATTAATAAAACTAAAATTCATGGGAACTGGTTTAGCTCCATTGGATTTTCATAAAACTACTTCAGAATACTTGTCACACATTCATCCAAAAAAAAAAAAAATCAGTTCTGCACAAGCTTCCAAATATAAAAGACACATTAGATACTGTTGTTGCATAACAAATCACACCAAAAATTAATGGCTTAAAATAACTCAATTATTATTTCATAATTTCTGTGACTCCAGTAAACAGGCATGGCTTAAATGGATCCTTTGCTTCAGTCTGTCAGAAGTCTGCAACCTAGGCATTAGCCAAAGTTTACAGTTCCATCTGATGGCTCCACTAGAAGAGGATCCAATTTCAGGCTTACTTAGTAGTTGTTGACAGCATTCAGTTTGTAAGGGTTGTTAGACTGAGGACCTCAGTTCTTCTAATGGCTATTGGTCAAAGGTTCTTATAGTTAATTACCGTGTGGTTCTCTCCCACATGGCAGTTTGCTTCATCAACCATATAAGCCAGGAAGGTAATAAAGTCTGCTAACAATATGGAAGTCACAGTCTTTTGTGATTTAATCACGGAAGTGATATGCCCCCCCCCCTTTTTTTTTGCCATCTTCTTTTGGTGAAAAGCAAGTCATATTCCACCAGCACTCAAAGCATGAGCATTGATTAGTGAAGAACATGATGAGTACCAGGAGGCAGACATCACTAGAGGTCATTTCAGATGTCTGTCTGCCTATCACATATGTCTCCTTAGACTTAATTTCCAGCTCTATTGAGATATAATTGACATATAACATTGTGTAAGATTAAGGTGTGCAACCTAATGATTAATATATATGTATACTGTGAAATGATTACCACTATAAGGTTAATTAATATACCTTTCACTTCACATGGTTATAATTTTTGTTCTTGTGATAAGGACTTTTAAGATTTACTCTCTTAACCCCTCTAAAATATAGAGTGCAGTATTGTTAATATTACTTATCATGCCATATATAATATCCCTGGAATTTACTCATCTTTTAACTGAAATTTTGTACCCTAAGACCACACACATAAATACAATACCTTCACTTTTGGCAACCACCAATCTACTATTTCTATAAATTGTTGTTGGTTTTTTTTTTTTTAATTTTTTTTAGTGTCCACATATAAGTGAGATCATACAGTATTTGTCTTTCTCTTATTTCACTTAGCATAATGCAGAGGTCATCCATGTTGCAAATGGCAGGATTTCATTTGATGGTTGAATAATATTTCAATGTGTGTGTGTGTCTTTCTCTCTTTATATATGTATATGACTTCTTTATCCGTTATTCCAGTGTGTGTGTGTGTGTGTGTGTGTGTGTGTGTGTGTGACATCTTCTTTACCCATTCATTAGTCAATGGACATTTGGGCTCTTTCCATAATTTGGCTATTGTTGATAATGCTGCTATAAACATTGGAGAACATGTGCCCCTTTGAATCAGTATTTTTGTATCCTTTCAGTAAATACCTACTAGTGCAATTGCTGGGTCATAAAGTAGTTCTATTTTTAACTTCCTGAGAAACCTCCATAATGTTTTCTACAGTGGCTGTGCCAGTATGCATTCCCACCAACGGTGTAAGTGGGTTCCCCTTTCTCTTCACCCTTGCCAACATCTTTTGTTTCCTGTCTTGTTAATTTTAGCCATTCTGGCAGGGGTGAGGTGATACCTTATTGTGGTTTTACCTTATTGTGGTTTTGATTTGTATTTCCCTGATGATGAGTGAAGTTGAGCATCTTTTCATATGTCTATTCACCATCTGGATGTCTTCTTTGGAATAATGTCTATTCATGTCTTTTCACCATTTATTAACTGGATTATTTGTTTTTTGCGTGTTGAGTTTGAGAAGTTCTTTTTTTTCCCCCTCAGTGTTCCAAAATTCATTGTTTATGCACCAAACCCAGTGCTCCATGCAGTACGTGCCCTCCATAATACCCACCACCAGGCTTATCCACCTCCCACCCCTTTCCCCTCCAAAACTCTCAGTTTGTTTATCAGAGTCCACAGTCTCTCATGGTTTGTCTCCCTTCCAATTTCCCCGAACTCACTTCTCTTCTCCCTCTCCCAGTGCCCTCTGTGTTATTCCTTATGCTCCACAAGTAAGTGAAACCATATGATAATTGACTCTCTCTGCTTGACTTATTTCACTCAGCATTATCTCTTCCAGTCCCCCCACCCATGTTGATACAAAAGTTGGGTATTCATCCTTTCTGATGGAGGCATAATACTCCATTGTATTTATGGACCGTATCTTCTTTATCCATTTGTCCGTTGAAGGGCATCTTCGTTCTTTCTACAGTTTGGTGACTGTGACCGTTGCTGCTATAAACATCGGAGTAGAGATGGCCCTTCTTTTCATTACAGCTGCATCTTTGGGGTAAATACCTCGTAGTGCAATTGCAGGTCTTAGGGTAGCTCTGTTTTTAATTTCTTAAGGAATCTCCACACTGTTCTCCAAAGTGGCTACACCAATTTGCATTCCCACCGACAGTGTAAGAGGGTTCCCCTTTCTCCACATCCTCTCCAACACTTGTTTCCTGTCTTATTAATTTTGGCCATTCTAACTGGTGTAAGGTGGTATCTCCATGTGGTTTTTATTTGAATCTCCCTGATGACTAATGATGATGAACATTTTTTCCTGTGTCTGTTAGCCATTTGTATGTCTTTGGAGTTTGAGAAGTTCTTTATAGACTTTGGATATTAATCCTATTAAAATATCACCATCATTTTTCATAGAGCTAGAAAAAATAATCCTAAAATTTGTATGGAACCATAAAAACCTTGAATAGTCAAAGTAGTCTTGGAAAAGGAAAGTAAAAACTGGAGGCATCACAGTTCCAGACTTCAAGCTTTATTACAAAGCTATAGTCATCAAGACAGTATGGTACTGGCACAAAAACAGACACATAGATCAGTGGAACAGAATAAAGTACCCAGAAATGGACCCACAACTCTATGGTCAACTAACCTTTGGCAAAGCAGCAAAGAATATCCAGTGGAAAAAAGACCATCTCTTCAACAAGTGGTGTTGGAAAAACTGGACAAGATACAGAAAAATGGAACCAGGCCACTTTCATACACTATACACAAAAATAAATTGAAAATGAATGAAAGATCTAAATGTGAGATAGCAAACCATCAAAGTCTTAGAGGAGAACATAGGCAGCAACCTCTTTGACATAAGCCATAGCAACTTCTTACTAGATAAGTCTCTTGAGACAAGGGAAAACAAAAAATGAACTATTGGGACTTAAGATAAAAAGCTTCTACACAGTGAAGGAAAAGATCAACAAAACTAAAAGGTAACCTATGGAGATACTTGCAAATGACATATCTGATAAAGAATTAGTATCTAAGATGTACCACATTTTCTTTATCCACTCATTCATCAGTGGATACTTAGGCTGTTTCTAGGTCTTGGCTATTGGGGGTAATAAACATGGTAATGCAAATGTATCTTCAAAATAATGGTTTTATTTCTTTTGGATATATACCCGGAAATGGAATTCCTGGATCATATGGTAGTTCTTTTTCTCCTTTTATGAGGAATCCATACTGTTTCCATAGTGGCTACCCTAGTTTGCATTTATACTGACAGTGAATTATGGTTACTTTTTGTTTACATTGTCACCAGCACTTACCTCTTAATTTTTTTATAATAATCAGTATGACAGTTGTGATGTGATATCTCATTATGGTTTTGATTTGCATTTCCTGATGATTGGTGATATAGAGCCCCTGTTAAATATCTGTTGACCATTTGAGTGTCTTCTTTAAAAAATTTATATTAAGATCTTTTGCTCATTGTATAATTAGATTATTTAATTTTTGATAGTGAGTTTTGTGAGTTCCTTATATAGTTTGAATATTAACCCCTTATCAGATATGTGATCTGCAAATATTTGTCATTCCATAGATTGTCTTTTCATTTGCTTGATTGTTTCATTTGCTAAGTTTAAACTTTTTAGTTTAGTGTAGTCCCACTTGTTTATTTTTGCTTTTTGTTGCTTGTGCTTTTGGTATTATATCCATAAATCATTGCCAAGACAAATGACAGGAAGGTTTTTCTCCCATGTTTTCTTCTAGAAGTTAGATGGCTGCAAGTCTTGCATTTAAGTCTTTAATTATTTCATCTTAATTTTTGTGAGTGGCATAAAATAGGGATAATTCTCTTACATGAGATTGTTTAGTTTTCCCAACACCATTTATTGAAGACACTATTCTTTTCCCATTATGTATTCTTGGCACCCTTGTCAAAGATCAGTTGACTGTGTGCATGTATGTGTGTGTGTGTAAGGGTTTTTTCCTGGGCTTTCCATTTTGTTTTCATGGATCCGTGTGGATGTTTTTATGCCAGAACCAAACTGTCTAGATTATTGTAGTTCTGTAATAGTATTTTGAAATCAGGAGGTATAGTACCTATACGTTTAGTATGATAGATAGAGATTTATCACCATAACTTTTGTTTGGCATACGTTATTTACCAGTGGCTATTAACATCCAATTTATCACTGCATTGAAAGCAGTCTGACCTTGAGTTATACCTCCTGTGTTCCAGAAAAGAAAATGCTTCAATAATGATCACTTAGTGATGAGTTGTTTCTTGAGCAGCTTTATCTCAACTAGGCCATTATTGTGAACTGTTTTTGAAAGTTAAACTTTAAAATGTGATATGGTCAGATAATAGGTCACTCAGAAACACATGAACAATCAGGCAACTATCATCCAAGAGTATACTCTCTATTCCTTTACTCTATTGTGGATAGTCTGTTAAATGCCAACATTCCAACTTTAATTGGCCTCCCTAAGCTGCTCTCTTTTTCCAGATATTCCTGCAAATCGTATTTATATAGCTTCTAAAATAATTTCTACTATAACTATTTTGACTGTAAACAATAACAACAGCAACAACAAAAACCAAGCATTTACAAGGTCTTATCAAGAACCAGAGACTTTGGGGCACTGGGTGGCTCAGTGGGTTAGGCTGCTGCCTTCGGCTCAGGTCGTGATCTCAGGGTCCTGGGATCGAGTCCCACATCGGGCTCTCTGCTCAGCGGGGAGCCTGCTTCCCTCTCTCTCTCTCTCTGCCTGCCTCTCCATCTACTTGTGATTTCTCTCTGTCAAATAAATAAATAAAATCTTAAAAAAAAAAAAAAAGAACCAGAGACTTTAAATACATTATATCACTTAATTCATGACCTTAATCTGTCATACAGGTTGTGTAAAGTGAGGATTTTAATTAACTTAAGAAAAAATAGCTAATAGTTAAGATTAGAACAGATGACTTTGAAACAACTTTTGTATACTGGGAAGTTACTCTCTTTTCTAGTCCAAAATCCTTTAGATATGACATTAAAGGTAAATGCAGAGAATAATTACAATAAAGTACCTCTGTAAAGCACCATTCATATGAATAGCTCAAAGCACTTTTTATTACATTACCTCATTAATCTTTGTGGTGTCCTACTGAGTGAGGGTGGCAGGAATTTTATTTCTCTTTTATGGATTTTTTTTTTTTTAAGTGAAACAAGAACTTTAAATTCCAGGTGCTTTCTCCATAGCATATCAATGACTGCTTGAAATAAACAGTGGTAGGCTTAGATCTCCTTATTCCAAAATACTTCATTATTTATTAAATCATATTTTTAACTAATAGTTATTAAATGCAAATATACATTATATAATTCTTAAAATGAAGGCTCTGAAAGAACCCTACAATCTGAGAATGGCTTTAAATATTAGACTGAGTTTTTAATGGATGCAATAGACAGTTGGAGCCCCAGAAGAGTTTGAATTGGGAGATGACCTAATAAAAGCTGCAATCTAGCATTATAAATGTTCATTTTCATTAAGTAAATCAGGAAGGAATCTGTGGTAAGCTTTACGCAAAAGTCCTCCCTGGAAATGACAACTTAATAGCCCTTTACCCACAACTTACGTAGAGACAAGGCTTAAGGCAATTTGGTCTGAGTCATTTCAATTCAAGACATATTTAGCAAACACCTGTTGTGGCCTAGGTGCTGAATATAGAAGTGAGAATGTCTCTGCCTGCTCCTTATTCCATCTCATGGAATAAGAGATGGAAGGATGAAATAAGTACCTAAATATCTGTGCTATGTAACAAACTATAAATATCAGTAGAGAGGTGAAACAAAGTGCTACTGAGGTATAAAGGTGAAAGAAAACACAGTTCTATTGGCTGCAAATCAAGAGAGATTTCAGAGAGATTATAACTCTAACAGTACTGTAGATACACCTGTGGATGAAGCTTTTTGCATTTGTGTTTTACCCACAGTGATATGAATAAGCAGAATTTCAGCAGGCTCCTGTGACGTGGTTGTGAGAGGACATTCCCCAAAGGAATACAACAAACTTTTAATAGGCAAGGATAAACATTCACCATGCAACAATTAATGGCTGTGTAATTTTCCTTGAGAGTAAATAGAGAGGATATGGGACCATCAGGAAGAAAGGACTTGAAAGGTTTTTAATACCAGGCTTACTTTTCCTATATTATGATAATGTACATCTGGTTCACCACAAAGAAAAGTAATTTATAATTAATATATTAAATCATTTTATTTTGTGTAATGAGGGCTTCATAGTTCTAAGTTTTTTATGCTTTATTTTCAGTCTTTATGTTATCCTAATGATCTTCTAATGGTGCACATTTACCATCAAGAAATTATTTCTCCTGCTTTCAGCTGGACTGTTTACTCTGAAGGCTTGGTGCATAATTACCATTTTTCACTTCCCTTTACTGCCCTTCTACCTAGTATTTACTCTTCCCTAGATATCCTGTATTCCTGCTTGTTGACTTACTCTGGTGTACATCTGCAAGTAACTTCCCAGATAAAGATGAGTAGCAAATTTCTGATGTTTCATTCTATACTTTGAGTATGAGTATACTCATGAGTAAACTTTGGAGTCATTTTACATTTTCTTTTAGCATGCAGCTTTTTTGATGCGTATCTGTTGTGTTGTGTTGTTTTTGGATTCCCTTTCTGGAAGCTATTTGTTATTTTACTATTTTGGCTATGTGGAAAAAAATCACTGTGAGATGTTTGAGTGTGGTCATTTTGTCCGTGGGGCGTGTGTGAGCACATTTGCGAGTGCACTTAATCCTTTTCTACACTTAGTGTACCTAATTTTAGTGCTTCTGTCGCTTTTTATTACTGTGAATTTTTTTGCTTTTATTCTCTTACTGTATCTCCTATATTATCTTTTCAGGAATTTCCATTTGTCCTTCTGATAACATGAAGCATACCTTCATGTCTCCCAAATTTTCAGTTTCTTAGTTGTTTTACTCTAAATTATAAGACTTTTCTTTGATTCTATCACTTCTCAGCACTCTTAATTTAAGGTTATTTATTTTTCTGTCATTTTCCCCTAGTTTCTCAAAGAACTCCATTCTGTTTTTTATGAATACAAAATCTAGAACTTTTCTAATGATACCAGTTAGAATTAGTTTTTTTTCAGTTTTTGAAATAACTCTTTCATCTGGAATCAGGGATTAGCATTCTTATTTGTATTGCAGGCTTCCTTGACATGTTTAGTGGACCTTGGCTATCCATTCATTTCTAATAGTGGGTGGGACTTTGGGCTAATAGACTTAAGCTAAGAAGGAGCCGTAGGAATTTAGCTGTTATGTAGGGTATTCTTAAACCCATAATAACAAAAATGTGTGCAGACTCTGTTACTGTGTGGCATAGATAAATATCCTATTACCCTGTGTCTTTTAAGAGTATTGGTTCAAACTTATCAAACTTATTAGAGTATTGGTTCAAAATTATTATTTATTTATTTTGATCTGTATTTTTTCATCTATAATAGGACTAGAGGAAGCAGGGGAAAAGTCCAGGTAAACCACTGAATACTCCATTTCCCACCCTCACTTCTCATACATACCTCTGCCTGTCATTGTATTCCTGAAGTTCTGCATCTCTTGGTATTCTTCAAAGCTATTCAGCTGTATCCTCTGCTATTGTTAACATTTTTTTTCACTTTTGTTTTTATCCATGCATTCATCTTCAACTATTTTTTGTCTTCCAGAGAAGGTTTAGCATTTCTTACCCACTCATGTCCTCTATTATATACACTTTATTGATTGTGAAGTATACTTTTCTGCTTTACCCTTATAATATTCTTAAGTGAGATAGAATATAGACATATGTGCTTGATTTGCCTTAATGAATCATAGATTGTTCCCATTTTTTTAAATCATGGAAGTGATATGATCTGTGCTGTGATTTAGAGAAATAACATAATAGTGTGTAATATGGATTGGAGTGGACGTAGGAAATGCAATTTTTGACGTTGTGTATGTTCAACAAGTAAAAAGAGATTTATTAAGAATGTGAACAGTAGAAATAGGAAGGCAGAAATCTTTAATCTGTGGACCCTATCAACTTTATTAATGTGCTTTGAATTAAATTTTGTGGTTCTGGAAGTGCTAGAAGTTAAAGAAAAAGCAGCATAGCTAATATTATAAAATAGAAAAAGGCATTGGCTAATTTGGTAATTAAGAGTCCAACGACAAGTGCCTTGACATAGAGAGCATAGCAGAAGCTTTATCCTATTCCTGACCTAGCTAGCTCACTTCATCTACTAGTTGTTTTGAGCATTCACAAGTATCCATTTTTTGTTAGGAAGTATTAGTAACAATGGAAGAGCATGGGAAATAGTGTTGCTATCTATGGAAAATACCACCCAGATCAAGAATCAGCATATTGCCAATAGGGTGTAATTTACTTTTGTATCTTTCTTGATCTCACATATCCTTCAACAGGTCCTAACAAACATATTCCATCAAGGCTGGAGGCTTGGTTTAGTGCCTGTTACAGCCCCTGTTTGACAACCAGTTTGGTTTTAAGGAAATACAAAACACGGAGTGTGTTCCACTGTCCTTAAAGCCTTATAGCTGGTGAAAGACATCTTCCTTTCTGAAACACAGAAGGGTGTATACACCAGGATCGCTCTGAATCTGCATTATGTCCAGTGAGAGCATTAGGGAGACAATTCCTCTGAGGAAGGATTGATTTATGTGCTTAGTCATTAATCAGTTCAAAACTGGTTAACTTTATATTCGGAATTATTGGGCTAATTTGTGTATGGATGTGTATTTCTATGTAGGTGACCTGGATTGATGTTTCAGCAAAGGACAGGGGTTTGGATAAAGTGTAAAGGATACACTTTAGATACAAGTGTATAAGGGGTTATATACTCTGCCCTATAGTGGGTAGTATGTAGAATTATACTTTATCTCCCTATTTTCAGTCTATTCCTTTGTTTTCATTCCTCTTTTAGGTGAACCTCTATATGGGTCCCTCCAGTTGACTTACTTAGTGAAAGTTGGCAACTTTTTTCTATCAAGAGGCAAGTAATGCATATTTTTGGCCTTGTGAAATATACAGTCTCAGTTACAACTATTCAGCTCCATACAAAAGCAGCCACAGACAGTATGTAGAGGAATAGGTATGACTGTGCTCCAGTAGTTATTTACAAGGTCAGTGGTGAGATGGGTGTGGCCAGCAGGCTGTAGTTTTCTGACTTGTGATTATAGTACAAAACTCAAATTTTTTGTTTGATGAGAGAAAAATAATATATGGAATGTGAGTGGAAGGTTCTTTTCCACATGCTAGTCAAAAATCTGAATTTTCATCTCACGACTCATTATCACTTTCTGTGGCTTCTGGTTCCTGTACTTCCTGAACATCTCTGGGATTCTCTGAGAAAATTTGTTTACTTCCTATCATTTTATGCCAAAGTAGGAACTTAAGTGTTCTCAAAAGTTCAGAAAAGTTATTCTGAAAAGTCAGTTATTTCCCATATACCTCTTTTCAGTCTTTCCAAAAGGCAAAAGAGAAAAACAGACCATTTTTATTGACTCTCTTTGTATTATCCCTTGCCTTCACCCTTTTCAGTTTGCACTTTACACCCATGCTGTATTTTATTAGAGTATCAGAAAGAAGTTGAAGGAAAGGTATGCCTTTAGCTGCTCAACTTCTGCCACAAGCTGACCTCTTCCTCTTTTGAATTAGCAGATTTCTACCGGTTAACTTATCCAACTTTTGCAACTTTAATTTTAGCAATATAATAACTACTTAATGATAACAGTATACTCTTATGAAGCTTTTTGATAATGGAATAAATATAGTAAACATGAATAATAACCAGAGAATGAGGCATTTGTGGCTTTTTTTCTAATTAGTTAAAAAAAAACCCAGAAGTTATTATAGCTATACTAGAATGTCAAAGGCATGTGTCAATAGTCAAACCAGTTTGACTCAATTTGATAATGTCTGCTATGATGAACAACTAGAACATTCCAATTTACTTAATGTTTGTTTATTTTTTGATATAATTTTCACCATATTTTTTTTTACTTAGTTTTAGAAGTCAGATATTTTATATTGTTCACCTTGGTTATCATGTGGGTATAACCTAAGTTTGTATAGTGAAGGTTGTATATTAATTCTACCATAAGAATTAATGAGATGTTTAATTTTTAATATCTTTGTATCTTATCTTTTTACCAATAGGCATCTTACTTCCAGGGAATATTAAAGAGAAACTGTGACTGGATCCTCTATTTTGTTGTATTTCCCTCTAATAAAAAGGGTAGGATGATATTACAGAATATAAACCAGCAGCAGACTGCAGCTTTCTAGAGGTTATGTACATCTATCCATTTATGCTCCTTTTGCCATTTTTGAGCAATGAGGTAAATCACTATAAATTAAATTTAATATAATCTGTGTCCCATCTTTGATGGTATACACTAGGGTGGCATAATGTTTTTGACTTTATTCTACCCATTTTATTCTGCTTTATGCTAAAAGAAAGCATATTTGCATCAAGGTACATTTATGATCTAAAAGGAACTTTGCCATCTCAGCAAGCTGTGGGGACCAAGTCCTTCAGCTAGTCACTGGTAAACCACTGTGCAGTGACACATTTTCCCTCACTGAGATATTCTCTAGCATTCTCTGTAGAAGCCAGTACACTATAGAAACACCTGAGAAACTGTGAGCCTAATACCAGTTTTTCTCCTGGTAAGAATCTGAATAGCCACCCTAAGACTAACACTAAATATCATGGCAGGAATACATATATGTTGACAGATGATTCACTGACCTGCAGTATAAACTAGACACTGCTCCAGTTTAATCTTCTTCTTATGAAGACTGACTAGGGCCCAGTAAATCCCGTGAGTTACTATATACTTTCTATGAAATGTGTTCCTTGTTTTCTGTGAAACTACGCTTTTAGGGTATGGGCTTGAGATAGTTGTATCCCATACAATACTGCTCCCAACCAAGGAAGTAATTGTAGAGGAAAATTAGTGAGGCAGTTGGTTTGCTTCCTAAGTTTCAGAGGTTTTACTACCACATATCATATCAAGCAGAAATTGTTGGCCTCGTGGAATGGTGTACTGGCTTTTTAAAGACCTTCTTATTGTGGTTACTAAGGATGGAGGGATGTCCTACAAAAGGTAGTAAATGCTCTGAGCCAATAAATGGTTTTCTTTCTCCTATAATGAACAAATATGAGTTCAGGAACCAACAGAAACATGAGAGTGGCTCTGTTTTGATTTTGATAACCCATTCACCAGGGTTGCTTCCTGGCTTCAAAGGATTAAATACTGTTGGTCTAAAGGTTTTAGTTTCAAAGAATAATATTTTCCCTAAGATAAACACTGTTTTCATCAAACTGCATGCTAAGACTGCCACCTCATTTCTTATGACATTGAACCAATGTGGAGGCACAATATACACCAGTACTCTTATATTGGCATCAGTGAGTAACCTTAGTTATTTTAAAGCATATCTTCAGTTGTTCCTCCTTATCTCTTTATCACCTCCACTCTTCACTCTGTTCTAGGATGATAAATGGTATAAACTATATAAATTGTCTTTTGATTTCTAGTTTGTTTCAGTTAATTGAGGAGACCTGGGAAAGGATCTAAGTCAATATATTTGTGCTCTAGAATTCTTCCTTTAAGATTGCCTTATGCTCAGCACCTGGGTGACTCAGTTGGTTAAGCAACTTCGGCTCAGGTGATGATCCTGGAGTCCCAGGAGCAAGTCCCACATCAGGCCCTCTGCTCATCGGGGAGACGGCTTCCCCCTCTGCCCCTCGCCCCTTTCATACTCTCTCTCTCTCTCTCTCAAATAAATAAAATCTTAAAAAAAAAAAAAAGATTGCCTTATGCCTTATGCCTTATTCCCCTGTATTGAAGGTTACTACTTCTCTGGAGATAGGTGAACTTCAGATCTTTTTTAGTTTCATATTCAGTCCATTCCTTTGTTACAACTGCTGAAGAAACACAGGTTAATGCACTATTCAATTTAGGGTTTATCAAGGGGAAGTATGTCTTCCTTTGTTTAAGGATATCATGCCTTTAGGGTGTTTGCATCATAATAGTGAAGAATACTGATGTTGTAATTATTGTTGTTTGGGATATAAACATGGATAGAAGCTGTAGGGATGCTTATAGCCAAGGTAGTGGAATGTGCTTGATTGCCTCTTAGCAGCTCTGGAGCATTATTTCTCTTCTTTGCTCTCTACCTTACCATAAGAAGTGAAAGACTGGGAACTATGCTCTCCGTGTCCTTCCTAAAAGAATCTAGGTTAGATTCTGCCTGGTATTATATGAGATTTGGAAGGCAGAAAAAAGACAAAATTCATACTAGTGTAACTTCCAGCATTGGCATATGTGCTCATGAGCAGTGATAGACATGCATTCTTATATGAGTTTCCTGAAAATTACCTGCTTAATTCTGTAGGTGGTTTTTCTAAAACTATCCAATTTCATTGAAACTAGCTGGATTGACCTTCCTGATCTACGTTTTTTGGTCCTTCCAACATCTCTGGAAGTGTCTAAGTCTTTTTTAATTTTTTTGTGTGTGGAAGGCATACAGTGGTTTCTTTTTTCTTGAGTATTTTGATTAACATGATGTATATTTCCTTTTAATATGCACATTATATTACATATAAATGGATACACACACACACACACACACACATATATATAACTACTATGTGTACATAACCAGAGTAAAGTCACTAGGGGAGATGAATTACTTATGCTTTCAGTTAATTCATGGTGTGTTGTGAATAGAGAAATAAATTATAGTGCCAAATCAGAGATATGTCTAGGTTCTATGGCTGACAAGAAGATGAAACTATTTAGAATGCTCTAATTTTGAAGCATCCGGGAGTATTTACTCTAGGTGAGTTTTAGCTGAATGTGACTGTATGACTAAGAGTTAATCAAGTGAACAAGAAACTGAAGATAGCCTCAGTGGAGGAACACCATGGGAAATGTAACATTGAAGTAAGAAGAGCCAAGGGGGTGAAAACTAAATGTATTTTGGTATTACAGGACCTTTTTAAAATGGTGAGAGATGACTGTGGGCCTAGGTCATGTAGAGATGTATTGCCATTTTGAAGCTCAACTTTGTCATATATTCTGTGTGAAAATAAAACAAAGTTTGCCAGCTGGAAATGGAATGGATAGATTCAATGCCCATGAATTAAGAATTATCACAAGTTTGTGTTATGGCAGCAAATTGTCTTTAAAATATTAAAGTATTTGCCCTTAAAATATTGCAGTTAATTTATATATGAGTAAAGCGTTCCTTCCCATACTACAGTATAAATTAGGAACTGACTGTAGTCATGAAACATGATGGCAGCACTTAGACTTTGCATTGGCTAATTAAATTTAAGTTCTGATATTGAACTTTTGGTCTACTTGACCATTCATTGCAAAACATTCAGAAAAGAAACGATTCTAACTTGAATGCTCTCACAGGATGCTGTTATATAGTTTTAGATGTCCAGTCTAATTTGATAGCACATGAATTCACTGTCAGAGAGAGAGAGAGTGCATGCACGTGTGCACAAGGGGAGGAGGGGTAGAGGAAAATCAGGTTCCCTGCAGAGCAGGGAGCCCTATGTGGGACTTGATCACAGGACCCCGGGATCATGACCTGAGCCAAAGGTAGATGCTTAGCAGACTGAGCCACCTGGGCATCCTGCCTTAAGGCTTTAATCCTTCTTTTTTGGAAGATTGGTTAGAAACACATTGTTAATTCTTTATTAATTTTTTAAGTTGAATGAGAACATACATTTAAAGAAAAAATAAATAGTGATGTCAAACCTGAAAAACACGTTTCTTTTTTTTTTAATTTTTAGGATTATTTATTTATTTATTTGACAGAGAGAGAGAGCGAGCTCAAGCAGGGGGATCAGGAGAGGGAGAAACAGGCTCCCTGCTGAGCAGAGAGCCCCTTGCAGGGCTGGGTCCCAGGACCCTGAGATCATGAACTGAGCAGAAGGCAGATGCTTAACTGATTGAGCCACTCAGGCACCCCTGAAAAACACATTTCTATGCTAAAACTTGTTTTAAAATCACAAGTTATTGTTATCTAAGTTTTTAAAAAGTGATATATGAATATCTAATAGTTAATATTTAGTTTTAAAACTTAACCTTATTTGTAAAATTTCATGTTTCCAAAAGGTATATATTTCAGTATTTACACAAATTCATACTTATTGACTTTATTTTTAATTAGAGAGTTTTCTAAATTTTATTTTTTTCCATTTATTGGGATAGCTAGTTCAGTAAGTTAGCTGAGGCATAGGGGAAGCATCTGACACCTAGTATCATGTATGAGAGGTTATTAATTAAGTCATGTCAAAAATACAAACATGATTACAGTTTTCCAAGAATCTAGTGTTATGTTCTCCTTGCAATCAATGTATGCATTAACTAACTAGAAAAATAATTGCATTCTGTAGATTAAGAGGTTGAAGGAAAAATAATCCACATGAGAATATTTTCAGAATAAGCATTGTAATTCTTCTATTTGACAACGTAGAGATAAGGCCAAAAATTTAGCCATCATCCTGCCAGTATTTATCACTATAATTTATAGCTCTGTCTATGTCAGTAAATTGAATAGGTAGATGTCAATCTGTCTAGTAAAACAGTCAGCATTAAGAACATTGTTACGTTGGGAACACTATTTTCAAAATTAAATTTCCTAAACTCCTTCTTGGCAAGCCCTTACTTTTCTTGGAAGCAGGAAAAAGTGATTACATATTAGTATGAGAGTGAAAGTGGAATTGCAGAAATGAAGGTCTTTACAGAGAACAATCAATAGAAATGAGGTAACTGAATGAAAATCAAGAGTTTAAACTGTCAATTCATCAGTAGATTTCCCTTGGTAACCATGAAATTTAAAGTTGTGACCTTCGGTGGAAATAGATGTTCTTATAAATTTGTCCAAACTGAGTTAAAAACCTGAGATTCTCTAAGAAAAAAGTTAATTCTATCTCCTATGTATATTAAACACAGACACACACACACACACTATATTAACCTGGTTATATGAACAGCTACTTGGATATAAATATAGTTTTGTTTTATCAATAAAGTAAGGGCCAAAATAGGTATAAGGAAAAAAGTAAGTCAGATTTTGAATTTGTTTTTGATCTGGAGTAAAAATAACAACTTCTTTGGCTTTCAGTCTCAATACAATATCATCTTTAACTTTACAAGGAGAATATTTGCTTTTCTGTCATTGAGTCAGGCTACTTTCAATTTACTGTGTATGTCTTATCCTGGTTTATTTCATGTTACTTAAATGTGCTTAAAAGGGTTTCTCTAATTAAATAAATCTTACTGCAATAGCTTATTTTGGGGACATAGGCTTTTTCTTCTTCCTGAAAGCACTGTATTTACGCAAATATTTGAAATATCTAATATGCCTCTGATTTGTGGGGTGAAATTAAGATTGTATTTCTTTTGTACAAATGTTTCACTAATCTGGCTGTAGTAGTCAGAGATAGCAGTTCTGAAATCTAAAGATTCAGCAAGAGCAATTAAAGAGATGCAAATTGATTAATTAAATGTCCACATTATTACATTTTGCACATCTGTAACTCTTTTGTCAAGATCTTCAAGATGCCACTATGAAAAATATGCCTGATGGGATTTTATTAGATGGCCAGTCTACCTAAATGCTAGTGCTGGTGGTTCAGGTAGAAGTACTATCTAATGATGCCTTCTTTCCTGATTTCCTAGCTCAGTTTATCAGGGTGCATAGATATGTATAGATATAACTATGCCATAAAATTCGATATATTCAATATTATTAAGCATCCTATTACAGAAGCATTTCATTATGATTACTACTGAGTTATTTCAGAAATTTTGAGAGCTAGATATGATCAACTTAAAACATAACTCTAATTTTTTGAAGGTAGAAATAAAATAAGCAGAAAATAAAGAAAAAACATTTTGGATATGATAATATAATGTTTATTGTAATAGGGGCTTTTATGTTTTATACTTGACATATAATTGTAAGGAAATATAAAGAAATGTAGTTTTAAGTCAAATTTTTAAAAAGTTTGATGGTTCAAACTATAATACAGAGTAATACATATATTTTCTATATATCAAATAGAACTATAACTATGTTTAAAAACTAAAAATGAAATATAGACAGATTCTGGTTTTGATTTCTAGTTTTCAGTCACTTTATAAACTACTTAAAACACTAATAAGGAGTAGCATGGAAACGGAGTTTCTTCAGGTTAGGTCTTCTGTGTTCTACTCATCGATGTCTATGGGTCCTGAGCTGTTGGTTGCCCTCTTTATGAAGGCAGGACCATACTAGTCTAGTTCACTGTTGAGTTTACAGAACTTGATAGGAAACCTGAAATATAGAACTCACTTAGTAAACATTAAAATTTGAAAGTGGGTGCCACTTTTATACATAGAAAGTAACAGATTCAGGGGCACCAGGATGGCTCAGTCGGTTAAATGTCCGACTCTTTTTTTTTTTTTTTTTTAAGATTTTATTTATTTATTTGACAGAC
>NC_081569.1:76556878-76580421 GCF_022355385.1 Mustela nigripes
GACTCTTTTTTTTTTTTTTTTTTTAAGATTTTATTTATTTATTTGACAGACAGAGATCACAGGTAGGCAGAGAGGCAGGCAGAGAGAGGGGTGGGGGGAAGCAGGCTCCCCATCAAGCAGGGAGCCAGATGCAGGGCTCGATCTCAGGATTCTGGGATCATGACCTGAGCCAAAGGCAGAAGCTTTAACCCACTGAGCTACCCAGGCACCCCTAACTGTCTGACTCTTGATATCAGCTCAGGCCTTGATCTTAGGCTGGTAAGTTCAGGCTCTGTGTTGGGCTCCATGCTGGGCTTGAAACCTACTGAAAGAAAGAAAAGAAGAGAAAGAGAGGGAAGGAGGAGAAAGAAAGAGCAAGGAAGGAAGGGAGCGAGGGAGGGAGGAAGAAAAAGGAAAGAGGGAGAAAGAGAAAAAAGAAAGAAAAGCATTCTCAGTCATTAGGTCTATATTTACAAAAATTTATTAAACATATAGTATTTATATATGATATTTCCAAGGAGTTTTAGTTCTTGTTCATCTCAGCAAAATGCATGTCATTACATACTCATTATATAAGAAATATATTTTCTGTCTCTTTAAATTAATTAAAGGAGTTAAAATGTGTAATGCTTTTGACTGGAGCTTAGCACCTATTTTTATTGTTTCTTTTTACTAATTATTTTTGATCTCAGCATTCTGGGGCCTGTGTTTATGCATAGTGATGGTGCAATAGTTGTTTTATTTATTTTTGTTTGCTTGCTTGCTTTGGTTAAAAAAAGGTAAACTCCTGAATTGAGTCTGAGCAGAAAATGGATTGATTATATAGTAAAAACATGGGTACTCTGAGACTTTATTTTGCTCATTGAAGCCAAAGATACTTTTATTTTTGCTTTTGATTTTCAGTATAAAAACAGTTACTGTCACTTTGTCTTGAGCAACTGATGCATTAAATTACACCTGTGATGGGTGCCTTGTATAAAATGAAGATTTACCTCCCTAGGAAGGGATTCTTACACTAATGAGTTTTTCATGACATGACATCAGTGACCAGTTCATTCTTTAACAGTAGGACAGTGCGGTCAACAGGGTAGCAGTCCATATTCTAACCTTTTGGTTACTTTGAAATACTCTTATCTGCTTTAGATAAATTAGTTTGGATTCTATTTGGAGGGGGAAAAATGGAGTTTATGCAATCTGAAGCTCATTCCCATCTTGTCATTCTATGATAAATCATGTTGGTTACAAAGCCTGTCCTATGAGAGCAAATCTAAAATTGCTCTACAAATATATCTGACCCATATATGTTTGCTTTTTAAACTCAGTATTAATGTAGATATATTTTGTAAATGCAGAACAGACTTACATGGTTGGGTTAGTTTTTTTGAAGAACTGTTTTTTATTGCTTTTCTAATAAACTTAGATGTTAAGTGGCATAACTAACATATTAAAAAAAAAACCCTTCATATTCTTTTTTAAACACAGCCTTTAGTCTCAGCCAATATATGTGGAATTCAACCCTCTATTTTAAACTTCAAATTTCATTTATCTGTCCTAACCTGCTTTCAAAGAAAATGAGACTCCCACTCTGACAGCCACTTTACCAAATTAAAAACCAACAAATAAAACTCGGGCTTTGATTCTTTTTTTACCTAAAGAACACTGGATAGTAACTTTAACTGTTAGGTCTCATGTTGTAAGGCATGGTAATGTGTTTAAAATTACCATAGTTGAAGTTAGAGATATATAATTCCATAAACTAAAAGGAAATTTTCTTACTTATGCTCATTTTGTAGTATGTAGATAGGTAATGTTTTGGTTTTGAAATGACAGATACACATATTTCTACCTTAGTTCCAATACATGAGTTGTATGGCTTGTAGCAAGTTTTGTGGGAATTATATAAGATAAAATACCTTAAATTGCCTGCCATACTTCTTTTAGTATTTTAGTTATTGTTGCCAACTATTCAAGCCATTCTTTTCTACTATAGTCACATTGATACCAGCAAGAGAGTGCTAATATGCTGTGTATTTTTTATTTCTTAATTTATTTTTAAAGATTTTATTTATTTATCTGACAGACAGTGAGAGGGAACGCAGGCAAGGGGAGTGGGAGAGGGAGAAGCAGGCTTCCTGCTGTGAAGGGAGCCTGAAGTGGAGCTGGATCCCAGGACCCTGGGATCATGACCTGAGCTGAAGGCAGGTGCTTAACGACTGAGTCACCCCAGGTGCCTCTGTATTTTTTTATTTTTACAGTGAAGCAACTGTCATTAAGAGTAATGCCTATGAAATATAAAGTGCATTCATTTCTCTCAATAAATATATAATCTAGTAATAACACAGGTAAATATTTGTATATCAAGTACCCCAGGAAACAACCAAGAGAAAGAAATAGATCATTGTGAACCAGAAGAATAAAAAGATAATAGTAATAACTGGCATTGAAGGCTTTCTTTATATAACCTCACTTAACATGATGACCCAAGGAAATAAGGCTGAAGTATTCTCAGTTTACAAAGTTAGAGATAGAGGTTTGTTGCCAGAGTCGCTCAGTTACTGAGGGTTATAGCAAGACTGGGGATGCAAGGAGTCTAACACAGACCTTACGTTCTTAATAATCACAAAGTACAACATTTTTGATTCAAGATTTTTGGGTAACAGAGGAGACTGCAGGTTAATGTATGTTTATTAAAGAGCTGGAGCAAAGCAGAAATACAGATTGAGCATGTGATATTTTGGGGACATTGAAAGTTATAGGGAGATTATAGATTGGATTACTTAAAAATTGAATGTTAGAAATAAAATATTCCAAAGACACCTTTGAATTCAGACACAGGAATTAGTTCTAGCCTCAACAACAACAAAAAAATGCACATAAATAGATACCTTTTCAGATATTCTGAGTAAAAGTGTAGAGAATTGTTTATCCAAAGCTTTGATCTCATCTTTCTCTTTCTTAAAATTAGCTAGAAACAACCACTAGGCAGTTAGTGACCCAATATGGCAACAGTATTGCTAGGGCCTACTTTATACAGTACTTTTAATTCACTGAAAACTGACCCATTATATTGATAATTGATGATGGTTACTCTTAGGCAAAGCAATATCATAGAGTTCTACTTAAACCTATAGAAAAGATTTTATTGTTTAGCAATGTGCTACTTTAAAAATGCTGGTTTCCATTGGTAGCATATTGCATAAGGTTTGTAATAAACACAGTTTAAAAGTAATATTCTAAACATAGCATTTCCATATATATTAAGTGAATTACAAGGTAAAAGATTTTGAATGGGAAAGGAAAGTCCTTTGTATTACTATTAATTTCTTAATATAAAACATAGTGGGTTATGTTCATGGGAAAAGTCAGACTGGAGTTTTCAAAAAGAAATAACCTTGAGTTACATTCTGGATGCCCTTCAGATTTAATATAACTGTAATTTGAAAATATAATATTAGCTGTATATTTTAACTGTTCTAGTAGTTTAATTTTCATCAACTGTTCTTGTACTGATGTCATTGTATACTATCAGTGATACTGGTTAGATGTAGTCAGCTATGCACTCAGTCTGTTGTGCAGCCAACTGTACGTGTATGTGTGTGTGTGTGTGTGTGTGTGTGTGTACACGTGTGTGGGGTGAGAGAAGGAGAATGAACTCCATAGGATTCACTCTTTTGATAACATATTCTATAGATTTTTTTCTATTTTAATATATGTTTATGAGGATTCTTAGCATTTATTGATGTCTACAGTTATCATATCATATACTTTTAGTTTTTAAATAATAGTTCCATAAAATTCCATGAAGTTTCCTTAGAGTCCTTCTGTGCAGTACCTGTTATTTTTTGGCACTTGTATGGAGTTATATAATTTCTATAAATTATCAAACCAAATTATATAAACACACCTTTTCATTTAGATACTTCATAAATATGGTTATAATAAAAATGGTTATAATAGGATGGCTAATTCCCAACAGCATTGATCATGGATATTCTTTGATTTTGGAGCACAATGGCAAGATTATGTTTTCCAGTAGGAAATAATTTGAAAGTATTTGCAGAACAGCTTTGCTCTTTGTTTCAGTCTTTTAATAGTGCTGTGTTAGATTATAACTGACTGATTCCTAATGCAACAGCAAAATATGAAAATCTAATTTACATGTCAAAGCAAAGACAAGATGGGAAGAGAGGTTGAAAGGCTAAATTAATCATTTTATATTTATAATTAGAACATAACCGTACCTATAAGACATGACAATATGCATACTTTTATATGAAAATAGTGATTATATCAAATCATGAGTTTGCTCTTCTTTTAGTAAAAGAACTTCCCCTCATTGGCTTCATGTTATTTTCACTAATGAAGGAAGACGTTATTGATATCTCTCAGAGAAACTTTCTTTAAAACCAACCTCTTAAAATTTGAGACTTATCAAAATATTCCATGTTAGGAGCAATACCCACTCATTTTATTACTATAAGCTTAATGGTTCTAGAGGAATTGCATTTAAAATTCCTTTTGAATCTAATTTTTCAAAATCAATTAATTCTTAATTCTAATTTCAGTTCTTCTGGGCCATTGATTCTTTTCCTCATTAGGCTCTTTTAATCACTTGACTTCCTCAAAAAGCAACAGTTCAAGTTTCTTAGAGAAAAGTTTCTGTAAAAAAATTAAATGCATATAAATGTAACAACCTAAATATGTCTTCACTGCTAATGCCTTTTTCCTATGCATTTGTAGTGTGAAGAAGTGTACATCAAACAAAATGAGTAACCTCTCGTCCTTCTGCACATATCTCTTCAACCTTCACTAGCACTCTTGAAGCCACCTGGCACATTATAAGAATATTAAATGCAATGTTCTTTTTGTACATGTTCTGTAATGTGTGTGATAATTTTTTAAAACATTGCAACAGATTAGAAAAAACTGTTTTTATATACTCTCACATGCATAAGTATTTTCTTAAATGTTTGTAGTTCTTAATTTTGTATTACATGTGTGTGACTTTATGGAACCTCTTGTGTTTTAAACGCACCCTTGTTATTTTTGCAGTATTTCTCAAAAAATTTTTCTATCTTCTTTGATGCTTTTGTTTTGAGAACATTATTTTACCAGGTTGTTGCTAGAGCAAGTGTTCCAGATTCTGTCCAATATAATTCAACAATTCATAAATTCACAAAACTGTTGGGGACTTGAGTGTCACCTTCATGAGGTGGGGATCCTGGTGATTGGAGCAGAAATGACAGGGGGACTACTGACTGATGATCAGTAGACAACTTTATTTCATACAGTCACTTCTTTTATACTTTACACAAGATCCAGTTACAAACAATATAGATTTATGTGCAGGACATGAACTGCACGTGAGAAGTGAGCTATGTGCAGGATGTGGGCTATATGTGAGCAATCAAGTGCGACTGGTGAACAACAACAATTATCTCAATTATCTTGTAGCTTTAAATGAAAAGAGCAAGTTAAGGATTCTCCACACTTATAAAATCCATCTGAAGGAGGACAGGAATGCCCTCCGGGGATCCTCCCATGTTTATTCCGGGCCTCAACCAAAGAAAACTCTTGCCTTCCATCTCTTGGAGTTTTCTCACAGGATCTGACAGGACCCCAGTCACACTGGCGAGGATCTGGGTTTTGTTCCAACACTTGGGGGCAAATATTTATTGGTCAGGCTTCAGGAGACTGATTTCTGGGTGACTCAGAACACTAAGTTTACTCATTGATTAATGCTTTCAAAAGTGTGAGCATCTGCTATGAATGGAGCAACTGGTTTGGATCTTTGCATGATCTTGCTGAATCAGTTATCTTATGTTAACAGTATTAAAAATCTGAAGCAGCCAAAACAATATTTCTTTTCCAACTCTTTTTTCTTACCCATAGCACTTTAACACTTTCTTTTCTTATTTTGTTAGATCTTATAAAAAGAAATGGAAATTTATTTGCTGAAATTCATTCCTTTAATTGGTGAATATCTCTATTTTTCTTTTTTTACCCCTAGACTGTTGCTGATACCTCTGTTAGAATTCGATTCATATTTATACTCCTGTCACTAGTTAGTTTTATATTGACTTTCACCAATTATAGTAAAAGCTCTCTGAAGGCAGGTCATTTTCAAATCCAATTTGGTTTCAGTATGTGGCACTATACAAGGGTCTCAGATGGACGAGGGGTGTGCAAAGAAGAGCTAAGAGCTTAAAGAGAATGAATAATATCTCAAATGCTCAAATCACCTTGAAAATACTTTTTTTTTTTGTAGGCCAAATCTAAAAATTTGATTTCTTGAGAAAATAGAACACCTACCTTTTTCTAAACCATTTCTCTGCTTTACTGCCATTTTAATCTCTGTTTTCAAAGAGGCCAATGACCACATGCTTTCCCCAAAATTTTTTTCCTTTTAAGGACTCTTCTTGAAATAGAATCCTAAAGAGAACGTGGAGGCAGTGCTGGAGGGGAATAAACTCTTGATAAGAAATAATGTGTTACCATTCTGAAGTATATATGAAATTCAAGCAGAAAGTATATACTTATCCAAAAGAATAGGCCTTTGATTTTGGAAGTTTGAGCATTAACAAACTAGTATGAAATGTATTCTTGAGTCATGATACCAATTTGGCACCCTTGATTTTATATAAAATTACCTGATTTTGATAAGCAACTTTAAGAAGAGTGATTATTGATTTATGCAAATTATTTCATGTAATCCTAGAGCAACACTGTAAGAAAAGTTTTATCTGAGGTTTCCAGAAGAAGAAACTGACATCAAAGGGATTAAGGAATTTGCCTGAGGCCACACAGTAACTAAGGAAAGGACTCAGAACATAGATTTCTTTAACTCCGAATCTGTGTTCTTTCTACTGATTTGCATGTTTACAGGATTTAGACAATTTCTTTATAAAAATATAAGCTAGGTGATATTCCAGAAGTAAAAAGGAGTTGTTGATGTCTATACTTATATTACTACTATTACTATTAGTGTTTTTCATCATTTATTATAAAAATACACACACACACACACACACACACACACACACACAGAAGTTTCTGAAATTTTTACTTGCAGCCAAGGTATTTTTATCTAAAAGCAAACAAACTGAAGACTACAACTTTATTCCATATAACAGTAGTAATTAACTATCACTATGAAATAGGATCATGTAAGCTTTGAAAAATCCAGACTCATGACCCGGATTTCTGATTTAATTGGTGTGAGTTGAGAGACTTGCTTGTCTCTCCTACCTACCTATCTATCTAAAATATTTTAATTTATAATTAAAATATTGAGGACCACTGCATATGTAATACTAATGTGCACACAAGTAATAGAAAAACCCTTTTAGAAAAATAATTTTGATGTGGTCTATTTCCAGAATAGATTTTCTAAAATACTGATTATCTATAAGCACTATAAATACAAATAGTACATGTTGAGCTTCCCTACTGTCTGGAAACTCATAATACAACTGTTACTAGAGTAGGCTACTGTATTCTGTAATAACAACCCTAATATCTAAATAATTGAACCCCGCAGTTATTTCTTACAGGTGCTAATTTTACTGATGCCCAATACGTTCCAGGATTTCAATACAGTAATTGAATGATCCTCATTGCTTCTGTTTTGTCGCCTCCTTAGTCACTGTGATGAGGGAAGAAATCACATCAGCTCTACTGTTGTCAGAATGGATTAATCAGTCCCTTATTGGAACCATTCACAAATCCTCACATAATTTCAGGGAGGTTGGGTAATATGATGAGACACATGGAATATGTAGTTGACAGTACTGTTTCTGCCATAGTAAGCAAAGTAAAGGGCCATGTTTATCTGCTCTTAATTAGGGAGGAGATAGATAGATGTTGAGGTGCTAGACAGCTAGGATAGTAGTGCAAACAGTAGAATTTTAAAATGTCCAGTGTAACTTGGCCCACTTGAAGTTACGGGTTTTCAGAAAATGTTTTTTCTTTTTTCTTTCCTCCTCTGAATGGACTGCTTTTTTCTGTTCCTGTTTTCTTTCCTGGAAAAATTGTCTGTTAAATGTTTCAGATTGTAGTTATACTAGGTGAAACTAAAAACAAGTAGTTTTTCCTGTTACCATTGGTCACATAGCCTACGAAACACTGGGTGAATCAAATGGCAAAAATGGTGTAAGTTAAGCCCATGGAAATGAAAGGTGGGTTGGTTGACATTCCAATGTGATTGCCTATGATAGTAAAGATGAGTTGGTTTGGATCTTCTACTTATATCCCTTAGATGAAAATAGTTTTACAATAAAACCTGCAAAAGGCATAGAATATTTATATTTTTCCTATCTTGGTTACTTTGGCACATATGTATGAGAATATTTGAAAGTGCATGATGTATTTAGGGAATTTAAGAGCAACCACCTCTACGTAGCTTCTGATGTATATGGGCTAATGATGGTTTATAACTTTTACTGGGAGTCAGATACAGAGGATCTTTAGCTAGTTTAAGGCAAAGCACCATTTTGAGCAAGAAGAAAAAGTACAGGGGCACCTGGGTGGCTCATTGGGTTAAGCCTCTGCCTTCGGCTCAGGTCATGATCCCAGGGTCCTGGGATCGAGCCCCACATTGGGCTCTCTGCTCTGCAGGAAGCCTGCTTCCTCCTCTCTCTCTGCTTGCCTCTCTGCCTACTTGTGATCTCTGTCAGATAAATAAAGAAAAAATCTTAAAAAAAAAAAAAGTACAGAATTTTTTCAGAGTCATATACTTAAAATCAGTTGTTTTATCTATTAGCAATTAGTTTTATCTGGTAAGATAGGATGTGTCTATTCTGAAGGTTATCCTCTTTTTATAAAATCTTACATTCATTTCTTACTCTGTTTTTCTCTTCATCCTCTTCAAATTTTAATCTCCTTCTAAAGTGCTCAACCTAATTCTCTAGCAATTATTCAATCCATAGAGCTGTTGAATTTTTACAAAGCTTACCAGAGAGGCTACCTCACCTTGATGGCTGATAATCAATTGATGAAGAAAAACCAATATGATTAGTGCCATGTAAGAATATAAATATCATATAAAGTAACATAGAGGCTGAAAAAAATATTTGATTGGCGATATTAAATGAAAGACATAGTGGCATTTATACTGAATTGTAAAAAGAGGTGAGGATTCTCACAAGTGGGGTCACAGAGAATTACTTAGAATAGTAGCAAGATAAGTAATTGTGTAGATATGGGGAAGTGTTTAGTGTTGGAAAGATTAAGTGATCCAATATAGGTCAACAAAGTCTGCATGAACAGCACATTTTATGGAAAATATATGCTATAGCATGTTTAGGAAGGATCTACAATTTCCTTCTAAAGGTTAAGCCTGTTCTATAAGCAGTCAAAGATTCGTGGGCTGTGGTTGATATGATTGTACCAGACTTTGAGGTAATTACTTAAATATGGAAAAGATGTTTAGCAAGGAAAACATTTAAGAGGTTATTGAAATTTCTTGTGAAATGTGAGGAGAGGTGAAACTAACATAAAGGAAATGGGATGAATGCCAAGATATTTACCATGGAAGGGTGTGAAGCATTAAAAGAATTTTGTGGATTTAAGTACAGATGATTGGGTATTTTTTGGTGTCAAAGACAAAAAACAAAAGCCAAAACCTAAAAACACAAACTGCATTTTGTGAATGAATATGAGTTTAGTTTTGTATATTTCAGAATATTGATTTGGAAAAGTGAATTACTTCAGTTCAGCAATCTGAACTTTGCTTACCCTTATTAGCCGTACTCAGTAAATCTTATTTGAGCAGGATATAGAAAATTCTGTATATGTCTGAGGTTAGATTTTCCTGATCCAAAGGTCCTTTAATCTCTTGTGTGCTGTATCTGATTCTCATGTCCAAAACCTTATCTTACTGACCAATTGATTTCAGTTTGGGCATACTTTCTGGTATCTGATTGCTAGAGAGTTTTTTAGTAATAATTCCTTCTTGACCTCTACTTTTTTCAAACTTCATAATCTGTACCATCCTACTGGCTTTCTATTTATTTATTAAGATTTTATTTATTTATTTAACAGACAAAGATCACAAGTAGACAGAGAGGCAGGCAGAGAGAGAGGAGGAAGCAGGCTCCCTGCTGAGCAGAGAGCCCAATGTGGGGCTTGATCCCAGAACCCTGGGACCATGACCTGAGCCAAAGGCAGAGGCTTTAACCTGCTGAGTCACCCAGGCACCCTGGCTTGCTACCTCTTCCCGATATCTGTCGTGTTTCTGATGGTTCTAGATTTTATCCTTTTATCTTTAACCTACCACTACCTCGGACCTGGAAATAAGGCTTATACCACACTCTTAGATAATATGATACATAATAAAGAAGCATCAAAGTAGAATTAAGATAGAAACAGCTCTTCTTGATGTGTCTATAAGGCCAGTTCACTTCCTTGGTAACTTTTTTATGTAGATAGAGGCTATGAGTGAACGCTTTAGGATGAATTGTCCAAGAGTCAGGAATTCATTTAGATGCTTAGTGTATAGATCAAGGATCTGAGTATTAGCAGAAACATAGTTATATGAAAGTAAAACTATTCTAGTACTTTTCAGTGCTCCCGCCAGTCATCGAAGGCAATTAGTATTAATATTCAAAGGCACTTAAAAATCATCATTTAATACAATTACTAGAAATCACTGAATGACAAGGTACATAGATTCATGGCATATTAAAATTGTAGTGATACTTGCATGTCATCTGAGACTATAATTTAGGACAGGATGGCCATTTTTAATTTTTTTAGTTTTGTGGCATTACATCTACTGCTTTATATTCAGTGAACACTAAATGATCAGGTCATATGTGTGACTTGTATTAATGAAATAAATACATGATCTCAGCCTGAATTTCAGACTGTTTTCCCATTTACTTGTTTTATGATGAATTTAAAACAAACTGAATCATTTGAAAGACAGAATTTCTCTCTATGCAACTCATACAGAGGATGGTATTTATGTTTCTTTGAATGACAGTCAACACTGTAGAAATTTAGTTAGAAGAATTGTAGGTCAAAGATCTTGGATATGAGTGACATTGGCAGCATAAAGAAATGATCAGGGAATAAGTTTTTTTGAACTTTGACAGTCAATTTCTGGAAGTCAGAAGTCTTATAAAAAAACCTAAAAGAAAGGTTTGTCAAATGCATTTATATTCTAGAAAAATGGAAATAATATGAAATAATGCAGAAAACAAAAGACAAGTGAGCTGAACTTGAGATGACAATTAGTGGTAGAGAGGAATTTAGGGGTTTTGTGTGTGTGTGTGTGTGTGTGTGGTTTTTTGTTTGTTTTTTACTTATTTTGAAATGATTTTAGATTTACTGACTAGTTGCCAAGATGGTACATAGAGTTCCTATTTGCCCTGCACCATCCATCTCTAATGTTCACAACTCATATGATCTGGTATATTTATCAAAATGAAGAAATTAACATTGGCACAATATTGTTAACTAATTTCAGATTTATATTTCAAAAGTGTTTTCACTAATATCCTTTTTCTGATCTAGGACTCAGTACCAGATACCATGATTTATTTGGTCATCATGTCTTCCTAGTCTTCAGTCTGTGAATGTTTTTCAGTCTTTCTTTGTTTTGTTTGTTTGTTTGTTTGTTTTGTTTTGTTTTTGATCTTGATGCCTTGGAAGCATAATTGTATGGTAGAATATCTCTCAGTGTGGATTTGTCTATAATATCTTATACTTAAGTTATGGGTCTTGGGGAAGGATACCACAGAGCTTAAGTAACCTTCTTCTAACTTTATATTGTGGGTTATATCATGTATATATGATATGTGTTATGTTTGTGTATTTACATGAATCATTATCGCTGATTTTAGCTTGAATTACTTGGTTAAAATGGTATTTTCAGGTTTCTTCACTATAGTTAGTAATTTTTTCCTTCTACTAAACAAGCTACTAAATCTAGCCACCATTTGAGTGGAGGTGAATTTAGTCTTATCTCCTGAAGGGAAGACTATTAGATAATTTGAGGACATGTTTTAAAACTACCATAGTAATCGATAAATACTTTAAGCAAGCTATGTTGACACCATGCAAATATCCTTGTTTCTTTAAAGTTTTGCCCACTAATTTCTGCATTCTTCAGTAGATTTTGCCTATATATTAACACTTCCTTTCTGCTGCTACTACAAGAAACTCCAGGTTCTTCTTGTATTTTTGGCCCTCAGTTTAGAATCAGCCATTCTCCAAGAACCTCCTAGAGCTGTTTATTAGAAAATGATATCTAACACCCAAGATATATATGGATATATATGGATATCTAACACCCAAGATACATATGGCTTCTGGTTCTGGTCATTTCTGGTAAGATGTCAGTGTTTATAGGCCATCTGCCATCTTAATATACAGGACTAGGAAATATACACACACACATACACACACACACACACACAAACACATATACTAACTCAACTATATACAAACATTTAAGTATTTATCATCTGCCTTTGACTCTATAGTAGCGTCATAGGGTT
This sequence comes from Mustela nigripes, assembly GCF_022355385.1. Taxonomy (NCBI): domain Eukaryota; kingdom Metazoa; phylum Chordata; class Mammalia; order Carnivora; family Mustelidae; genus Mustela; species Mustela nigripes. The sequence goes on from NC_081569.1 coordinate 76,569,361, forward strand.
CATTCTAGCCTACCTCTTTTTTTTTTTTTATAAACATATATTTTTATCCCCAGGGGTACTCTAGCCTACCTCTTATTTGTAACTTCTGCCCCTTACAATAAGAAACCCCGTTTTTTCTTTTTCACAATTTATCTACTTATTTGTTCAACCTAGTACATTGGTAGTTTCAGAATTACTGGCTAGAGTACAATGTTTATGGACAATTGTTTTTGTAATTTAATTCTACATTATTCAATGAAAACACTGTTTTTCAAAGTTAATTAGGTCAGCTCCTTTTCTCCTTTCCACCTCCTTCTGTGAGATTATGTCATTCATTTTAATATAGTGAGATTAATTCTCCATGAGTATTCCATTCCAAGACTCCCTGATATCCTAGTTATTTATTTTTTTAAAATTTTTTCATAGCAAAACTTACTCTTTGTGGTTTATAGCTCTATTGGTTTTGAAAATGCATAATCATAGATCTGCTGACACAGTACTACACAGAACACTCCACAAACCTAAAAATTCTCTTGTGTAGCCCCTTTGCAGTCATCAAATAAAATTAGCTAATACTGAAATCTGAGGAATTAATTTAAAATAGGATTAAGAATTTCTTGGTCATAGTGTGGTAAGTTATCAAATATTTACTAAAGTGAATTCAACTTAATAAAATTGTCTTAATTCTAATTACATGGGAATGGTTAAGGTACAGACCCCTCCTTAGATTCTTAACTTTTCTTATTCTTTTGTACTATGTATCATAATTAATTTGAAATTTATTTAAAAGTGACATATGTAGGTCAATTGAAAATCCAACATTCCAAATTGAATCTCTTTACTGACAATAATTTCATATTCCAGATTATTTTATCTTTACCTCGAGTCAGAAGATGAGGATCTGAAAAGATCACCTCTCATGCATTCTATCTCTTAGAGATTGGTAATAATAATATGGATTTATTTTTCTTGCATTTATATAATTTCAGGCCTTTCAGGTGAAGGTCTAGTGAAAAACACTATGGGCCTGAATAAAATAGTATTTTTATGGAAGGGGACATGTAAGCACCATGACTTTGAAGGACTTTTAAAAGAGCCTTGAGTGATAAGATTATGATGGAAGTAAAGGCATACCTTAGAGATATTGCAGGTTTGGTTCCAGACCATTGCAATACAAATATTATAGTGAAGTGAGTTAAATGAATTTTTTAGTTTCCCAGAGCATATAAAACTTGTGTTTATGCTAAACTGTAACCTATTAAGTATGCAATAGCATTTTTTAAAAAAGTTTATATCTTAATTTAAAAATACCTTATTGTTGAAAAATGCTATCTTCTGAGATTTCAGTGAGTTGTACTCACTGACCAGAGATGATCATTAAAAAAATAAAAAATTATGAAAAAGTTTGAAATATTACAAGTATTGCCAAAATGTGAAACAGACGCAGAGTGAGCAGATACTGTTGGAAAAGTGGCACCAGTAGACTTGCTCAATGTATGGTTGTCATAGACCTTCAATTTATAAAGATGAAATATCTGTGAAGTGCAATAAAAAAAAACTGTTGTATTGGTTTGCTGACTGGACTTTGGGTTCGATCAAAATTATAAGTGAGACATTCTCTTTCTACCTCAGGACTAAAATTATACCCAACTCATGCTTGCAAATAACCTCCACTTTTTTTTTTTTAAAGATTTTATTGATTTATTTGACAGACAGAGATCACAAGTAGGCAAACAGGCAGGTAGAGAGAGGGGAAGGGGGTAAAGCAGGCCCCCTGCTGAGCAGAGAGCCCCATGTGGGGCTCGATCCCAGGACCCTGGGATCATGACCTGAGCTGAAGCCAGAGGCTTAACCCACTGAGCCACCCAGGTGCCCCGCAACTAACCTCCACCTTCTTCTGGGACATGATTTGTCCACAATAATTTCATTTGTTTCTACTAGCATTGGATTTAGGGGCTTGATTTAAATCAGCATTAGCATATACTAATTTTTGTGCAACCTAAATACAGTAGCCTCCCCCCCCACACACAAATTTCCAGATGAATCTGGAAAGAGAGATAACATTCTAGAACTTTAAGTCAAACTACATTTTATTCCTGCTGTTATCTTTGAAGTTTTTTTTTTAAAAGATAAATTGTGTGTGTCCGGATTATTGGCTGAAATACCTATGGTGAAGTTTACAGATACATCTGATCTGGAATTAGATTTTATCAGACAACAGGGACCAGACTAACTGATCACAATGATGCATTCTCTTTAATGCCAGAATTTATGTTTCAGTGATATGCTTCACTGATGGAAATAATAATGGTTACTATTCATTGGTCATCTAACTGTAATTTACCAAGCAACCATAGAAGGTAATCATCATTAACATCATTTTATTATGAGATTCAAAGCTATTTGAAATGAATGACTTAAAGTACCACTGGTTAATCTCAGTTTAACATCTTGCTGCTTTCATTATTTCTCACTTTTTCCTCATGAAGCAGTAGTAATTTATTCATTTCAGCATTTTTATTTTTATGCAAGACAATAACTCTGACCAGGAATTGCTAGAAAGGAGAGGGAACTGGAGTCCAAGGTGAACTTCAAACCCAACCCAGTAATTGGAGTGGTCAGACTTCCATGTTCTAAAATGTTTAAATTGTAAGTCTCTCTGATGCAATTTGTCATTAACTCTTGCCAAATTCTGTAGTTTAGCCTACCAAATATCATCCATTTGGTGAAGTACATATTTTGACTTTTTATTGTAGTGTGTTCTCATTATTATATTTTTATATCAAAATTATATTCATAGAATGTGACTGGACAGAGTGTTAGAGAAGTATTCCAGCCTGACTTTAAATGATTGTTCTAAAAGTTCTTACTGAGTAACATTTAGTTCCCTGAAAATAAATTGTAGTATCTAATTTGAAGATTTTTATGATTGTTAACTGTGGTAATAAATGAGGTAATAGTAAATGAAACTCAGTCTCAATTTAAATTAAATTTGAGTCATTGTCCCTCCCGGTAAAAATGCATATCAACCTTTTAGTACAGAGTGGCCATCTTGAAATCAATACTGAAGTTAGTCTATACAATGTAATGAATTATTTAGTAAAACCTAGGGACAGTCAGATTCAGGAAAGTTGAGTGAATTATGCGACATTCCCTCATTTCTTCTATTTCACCTTTTTTGTGTTGTCTCTTAGGGTTTTCTTTCTGTATACTATTTATGTGTTTTGCATGTTTCTTCTTGTAAAAGTAATTGAAGAAAATATATAGAATAATTGTTTTTAAAAGTATCTAAAGAAACAATATCTCAAGCTAGTATATGACATATTTTCTATAGGATTGAGACCCCCTTGTTTTTGTCTGCATGCTAGTTTATGCATTCCATGTAAGTAAAATTCAAAGAGAGTTTTATGCTTTCATTATTTACTTTATTGTGCCTACTGCACGTAAATTTAAAACCTAGAATTTTCTTTTTAATATTAAGTAGATTTTTAAAGATACATGCAGAAGTGCCTATGTTATTTAAGCCTCCCCCACCCTTGTCGATTCCTGCTTCTGGGCTAAGCTAGTCAGGTTAAAATAAGACCGTTCAATTGGATTTTCTTAAAAATTACTGAAGTGTAGCATTAACTGCTCTTATTGTACAGAGTTGGTCTTATCAGAGTTCTTCATCTGATCCTGATACAGGACTTGAGGAAATTATTTATTACCATGAAAAACAAACACAATGCCTACTGATAATCTAAACAGTCACGGTGATGGAGTCAGTAAAGTATCTGTGAAGTGTTTGCCACAAAGAGATTCATTTGGTGCCATGAATGCAGCTATGAACAAAACAGAACCTGAGCCCTGCCTTTGTGGAGGTTACATTCTGTCTGTTCTAGTGAAGAACCCAGGTATTTAACAAGTAATTAATCAAGCATTCATTCAGCTACAATTTGGGTCATAGACTAGTCTCACATCCCATCAAAAAAAGTCTGACCTATGTGAGGAAGTCAAGTGAGTTTCCTTGAGTGATGGATATTGTTATGGTGGTCTCTGAAACATGACTTCATGGATACTGGGGATTGGGTTGCTCAACCTACATTTCACCCTCTTTGCAAGCTGGTTGCTTCTTCCTGAAGGCTCACGGGAGAAGAATGAGTCAGACAAGTCAGCTGTAAGAGAAGGGAAGTAGGGAACAACAGCTGAAAGGACTGTCTCCCTGAACAACTCCTCAGTCCGATATTTATTAGATACAGGATAACAACCAACAAAGGAGAAAAAGAGGTATTCATTAGTCATAGATCTTGTAGGTAAACACGAAGGAATGTGAGTCATACACTGATCACAAGTCTTACAGGTAAACAAGAAGAGTAGAGTGTGCCTGGTCAAGTAGCTTGGAATTTGTAGTTGAGCAAGCACACTTAAAGGGATTACCTTAAGAGCAGATTTTCTCTGAGACAGGGGAGACAATGAAGGGAAGCAGGAGGTGTTCTACCCTAAGTGGGCGGGTGTTCCCAGCTGCTTGGCTTCAAGGACTTATATCATCCTCTCCACCAGTGGCCTGTTGCTAGTACCTGTTTTTCTCAAGGTCATGTTTAAGCATGCTTGCTTGACCAGTACAATTCCTTACTAGTTATATTTTAAGCAATATATTATTCTGAGGGACAGTTACAGTTGGTGTTTTATACTACAAAAAAATAGCCAATGCTGCATTCCATGGGTTCGATTGCAACATGGATTTAGATGCAAACGGACTGAAGGTTTGGAAGGTATATTATTTCCCATTCTTCAGCTTCTTGAGAGACAGGTCATTTGTAGTAGAGGCAGTGTCTTACTTCTGGATTTTTGACACCTGAATTAGTTTAAGAACTAAACTAATTCATAAGGAGTACTCTAAAAATTTCTTCTTTCCAGTAAGGTGCTCAGAAGCAGTAGCTTTCTCAGTGAGTTGATTCTGTTTTGTTCTGAGAATTTTTCCTCCATGCCACACATTTTGAAACTCCTGTCCTCTCAAATACTTTTTGCTGATATTTAATCCCTTCTTGATGTAGATAACTAGGGAAGTCCTTGTTATCAGCACTAAACCTTGCTTGCAATAGTTGATTAAAAATTAATAAGCAATCAACTTGGTAGACAGCATTTTAGGCAGTGGAAAAAGTAAGTGCAAAGGTCCAGAAACAAACAAACAAAAAAAGTGTAGCTTGTGTTAGCAAAGAGATCAGTGCCTGTGTGGCTAGAGTGCAGAATTAGGTGGAGAATGCCATTCCAGGAGATGGGTGAGGAAAGCTTGGATTTGATCATCTATGATTGTATTTTTATCCTTACATTAAGTTCAGTGTCAGACATAAATACAAGTTGCTAAGCCACATGTAGATATATTCTAATTATTCTAATGCTAGTATAAAAAAATGAATGTTAGGTTTCTAGAATAGTTCTGGGGCATTCTTTTGCAAATGTACAATGCAGAAATAATAGCACGCAGATCAGAATGTTAGTAATAAAAGATGGAGGAAGCTCTATAAATTAAACAGATAAGATTTGAAGTTCATAGGACTGTTAGTTGAATAGCCATGGGGAAGTAAAAGGAAATAGGGCTAAAAGATGATTTCAAGTTCTAGTTGGTAATGGGGACATGAATCACTGAAGTACAAGGATTCTTAAGGAAGATTAAGAATTCAGATCTGAACATGCTGAGTTTGAGTTCTCTATGCTAAGTTTAAGAAAGAGGCTGAATTTTTAAGCACTGGTACAAGCCAAAGCAATGGAGATAAATGGGGAAGGAACATCAGCATAATGTATAAAATAAACATAACTTTCATCTTAATTAGGTTATTAAATATTAATCACAAATAGTAAAAACAAATTAAAATAAATTCTTAGAATTCTAAATCCTATATTTTATCAGAAGGTAAAAATCAAAGTAAAATAAAGTTAATAAATCAAAACTTAAAATTATGACCCAGATTAGTTCTTATTTTCAGTATTTTTCAAGAAATAGTGCAGTGTTTCTCAGAAAACAGTGCAGATTTATGTATAAGTATTAGTCTAGGAACTTTTGTGTTTTGAAAAAAACAGATCAAAAGTGTCTAAAAACAAAACAATATAAAGTGTTAGGGTTATAATTAAGTACTAAGGTATACTGGTTCATTTAGGTTGACACATGGAAAATAGATATTTGGCTATTTGGTTAAAAGTTAAACTAAAACTGCATTTTAGTACAAAGCATATGATGAAAGTGAAAACATTTTAAGTACTAAAAGGAATAAAGGTAAAATTAATTCTTAAAGGAGCACAAAGGTAATTCTTTTCATTAGTTTGCTCTCATATGGGCTTTTTTAATGTCTTTGACTCTCTTTCAGCATGATAAAATGTGTTTATCATATCTTGGCTTATTCAGATGTATACATCAAAACCCACACTGCCTCTAACATTTCTCATCTTTCAGGATATAATGTTTTCATCATAAAGGAGTAATTGAATGGAGGAAGATATAATATAATATAGGATGTGATTGTTTACTAATTCTCGTGTACTAATAATTTGTATAAAACAAGGTGAATGAACATAAACTACATAAAATAACTGAGAGCTTTAAGAGAATTTATAGCAATTCACCTGGTATCTAATGAATTTTTAATTCTTCCAAGTTTTAATAGAAAGAACATTTCAAAATTTATTTTAAGATACACTTAGATTCAATTAACATTGAACCAGTAGAGCAGAAAACAGTTGGCTTTATGAATATTAAGAATTGTGTCTGATTTCATGGTACCATATATGTTACATTTGACTTTTGCCACATTGTGTAGCATGGTAGAAATAAAATGAATTCAGATCTGCAATAAAATGACAACACATACAGTAGCTGTTTTGTTATAACTTAATAAAATGAAGCACTGTATTTTATGTTTGATGACATCTTTATTTGTAGTCATATTTTGTTTTTCTTTGTGCTACAATATGTTTGAATGAGAATAAAGAAAATAATTGGATATCTTAGCATGTAAACATGAATTTAAAGTTGAGAAAAATATTTCCTTAGTTAATAAATTATTGGCATTTGTTTGGTATTTTAAAAAATATTATATAAATAATGAGCATTTAAATATATCCATTGATGTTGCCTTGAATATTTTATATGTTTACTGTAGTAATAATACATAGTGTTTTGAAGTTGAAATGTTCCAAGACTATACTTCTAGTTTCCTTTATGTTCTCAAACAGTGCTACATATTTGTCCTGCTCAAATTACCTATCCAAGCCAATTTCCAATATTCTCCTAGATACACATATTTTTCATCAAAATTTGTGATCCTATATTACTTATGTTTTGAATACATTTCCAGAGCTCTCAGAGCTGTTTAAGACCCATGTTGCTGAAATCATTTTTCCATCCAGAGGTTCTTTCCTCCCTCTCTAAAGAGCCTCAGTTCTTTTAAGGTATCATATTAAGGTGCTTAAATTATTGTTATTTATGTACACATACATAGAGAAAATTAGAGTTGAAAGAAATATTAGAGCCTATCTAGTACATTCCTCTCACTTTGCTGATGAGGAAACTTATATCCTAAGAGGGAAAGTGACTGAAATTTTGGGTTAGAAGTTTACTTTATCTTGGGATGCCTAGATGGCTCATTTGGTTAAATGTCTGCCTTTTGGTTTTGGCTTAGGTCATGATCTCAAGGTCATGAAATCAAGGCCCACCTGAGGCTTCCCACTCAGCAGGGAGTCAGCTTGGTATTCTCTTCCTCTCTCTCCCTTTGCCCCTCCCCCACTTATGTGAGCTTGAGCTTGAGTGCACACACACTCTCTAGCTCTAAAATAAATAAACCTTAAAAAAAACGTTTACTTTATCTAACCATCCATGTAAATAATAAAACCTCTAAACTGAAGGTGAGTTTACTGATGGTACCTGACAGCTGTTAGTGACAACAGGTTTCATCAACTCTCAGGGTGGCCCCACATTACAAGTAAAGTAGTGGGGCCACACCTTCCTAAATCCATGCCCAAGTCATGTTATATTCTTCTTTTCATATGCCACTGGAATTATTTTTTATACTGTTTTGGCTTATAATTTTTTATATGTTCATGATAGTGATTAGCCTGTGATTTTTCTTTATTGTAACATACTTGTGAATTTTGTCAGTGTTACATTTACCTCACAAAAATGATGGGAAATACTCCATATTTTTCTATTTTATAGAAGAATTTATATATGATTTCTCTCTCTCTCTCTTTTTTTTTTTTTTTTTTGGATTTTTCTTTGTGACAATGTTTTCATGACAAATTCAATTTCTTTAATATGTACAAGTCCAGTCAGGTTTATATTTAAGTAGATTTTGGTAGTGTTTTCAAAGAATTTGTATATTTTACATAAATTGTTACTTTTATAGGCATAGAATTATCTTTCATTTCTTCAATAAGCATATTTGGAAAAATTTTATTTGGAAATATTCTCAAATTTATAAAAAACACTGTAAAAGGTAAAATAATTCAAGAAAAGCTTACATCCCTTTTGTTCAGATTTACCTATTAACATATACCTCATTTGCATAATCATTTGTTATCAGACAGAGCTCTCTATCTCTCTAATAATTTTTCTGAATATTTTGAAGGTAAGTTACAAACCACACTAAATATGTGGAGTGTTTCCTAAAAAAGGGTCTACACAGTACAGTTATGCACTTCGTGTATTTCTATTGATTGTGTTTTTAGCTATCCTTCCATCTATATTCTAATCTTGCCAGTTGACTTTTTTTTTTTTAGTTTTTTTTTCAAATTCATTTTTTTTTAAATTTTTTATTTTTTATAAACATATATTTTTATCCCCAGGGGTACAGGTCTGTGAATCACCAGGTTTACACACTTCACAGCACTGACCAAAGCACATACCCTCCCCAATGTCCATAATTCCACCCCCTTCTCCCAAACCCCCTCCCCCGAGCAACCCTCAGTTTATTTTGTGAGATTAAGAGTCACTTATGGTTTGTCTCCCTCCCAATCCCATCTTGTTTCATTTATTCTTCTCCTACCCACTTAAGCCCCCATGTTGCATCACCACTTCCTCATATCAGGGAGATCATATGATAGTTGTCTTTCTCTGCTTGACTTATTTCACTAAGCATGATACACTCTAGTTCCATCTATGTTGTCGCAAAAGGCAAGATTTCATTTCTTTTGAAGGCTGCATAGTATTCCATTGTGTATATATACCACATCTTCTTGATCCATTCATCTGTTGATGGACATCGAGGTTCTTTCCATAGTTTGGCTATTGTGGACATTGCTGCTATAAACATTCGGGTGCATGTGCCCCTTTGGATCACTACGTTTGTATCTTTAGGGTAAATACCCAATAGTGCAATTGCTGGGTCATAGGGCAGTTCTATTTTCAACATTTTGAGGAACCTCCATGCTGTTTTCCAGAGTGGCTGCACCAGCTTGCATTCCCACCAACAGTGTAGGAGGGTTCCCCTTTCTCCGCATCCTCGCCAGCATCTGTCATTTCCTGACTTGTTGATTTTAGCCATTCTGACTGGTGTGAGATGATATCTCATTGTGGTTTTGATTTGTATTTCCCTGATGCTGAGTGATATGGAGCACTTTTTCATGTGTCTGTTGCCATCTGGATGTCTTCTTTGCAGAAATGTCTGTTCATGTTCTCTGCCCATTTCTTGATTTGATTTGTTCTTTGGGTGTTGAGTTTGCTAAGTTCTTTATAGATTCTGGACACTTTATCTGATATGTCGTTTGCAAATATCTTCTCCCATTGTGTCAGTTGTCTTTTGATTTTGTTAACTGTTTCCTTTGCTGTGCAAAAGCTTTTAATCTTGATGAAATCCCAATAGTTCATTTTTGCCCTTGCTTCCCTTGCCTTTGGCGTTGTTCCTAGGAAGATGTGCTGCGGCTGAGGTCGAAGAGGTTGCTGCCTGTGTTCTCCTCAAGGATTTTGAAGGATTCCTTTCGCACAATGAGGTCCTTCATCCATTTGAGTCTATTTTTGTGTGTGGTGTAAGGAAATGGTCCAATTTCATTTTTCTGCATGTGGCTGTCCAATTTTCCAAGCACCATTTATTGAAGAGGCTTTCTTTTTTCCATTGGACATTCTTTCCTGCTCTGTCAAAGATTAGTTGACTGTTCAGTTGAGGGTCTATTTCTGGGCTCTCTATTCTGTTCCATTGATCTATGTGTCTGTTTTTGTGCCAGTACCATGCTGTCTTGATGATGACAGCTTTGTGATAGAGCTTGAAGTCCGGAATTGTGATGCCACCAACGTTGGCTTTCTTTTTCAATATCCCTTTGGCTATTCGAGGTCTTTTCTGGTTTCATATAAATTTTAGAATTATTTGTTCCATTTCTTTGAAAAAGATGGATGGTACTTTGATAGGAATTGCATTAAAAGTGTAGATTGCTTTAGGTAGCATAGACATTTTCACAATAATTACTCTTCCAGGAGCATGGAACATTTTTCCATTTCTTTGTGTCTTCCTCAATTTCTTTCATGAGTACTTTCTAGTTTTCTGAGTATAGATTCTGTGCCTCTTTGGTTAGGTTTATTCCTAAGTATCTTATGGTTTTGGGTGCAATTGTAAATGGGATTGACTCCTTAATTTCTCTTTCTTCTGTCTTGCTGTTGGTGTAGAGAAATGCAACTGATTTCTGTGCATTGATTTTATATCCTGGCACTTTACTGAATTCCTGTATAAGTTCTAGCAGTTTTGGAGTGGAGTCTTTTGGGTTTTCCACATATAGTATCATATCATCTGCGAAGAGTGATAATTTGACTTCTTCTTTGCCGATTTGGATGCCTTTAATTTCCTTTTGTTGTCTGATTGCTGAAGCTAGGACCTCGAGTACTATGTTGAATAGCAGTGGTGATAATGGACATCCCTGCCGTGTTCCTGACCTTAGCGGAAAAGCTTTCAGTTTTTCTCCATTGAGAATGATATTTGCGGTGGGTTTTTCATAGATGGCTTTGATGATATTGAGGTATGTGCCCTCTATCCCTACACTTTGAAGAGTTTTGATCAGGAAGGGATGTTGTACTTTGTCAAATGCTTTTTCAGCATCTATTGAGAGTATCATATGGTTCTTGTTCTT
>NC_081569.1:76585421-76598888 GCF_022355385.1 Mustela nigripes
AAAAAAAAAAATTAAATTAACTGCAAGACTAAAAAAAATCACAGGAGTTCCGTGCTTTGCTTTCTCCTCCTCTAGAATTCTGCTGCTCTCCTTGGTATTGAAACTGCACTCCTTGGTAGGTGAACTTGGTCTCGGCTGGATTTCTTGTTGATCTTCTGGGGGAGGGGCCTGTTGTAGTGATTCTCAAGTGTCTTTGCCCCAGGCGGAATTGCACCGCCCTTACCAGGGGTCGGGTCGGGGCAGGGGGGAGTAATCCGCTGGGGTTTGCTTTCAGGAGCTTTTGTTACCTGAGAGCTTTCCGTAGAGTTCCAGAGGATGGGAATACAAATGGCGGCCTCCTGGTCTCCGGCCCGGAGGAGCCAAGAGCCCTGGGACCCACTCTTCAGTGCGCCCTCAGACAACAGCGCCCAGTTTCTCCCGTCTGCCTGACCTCCGGCCGGGCTCCAAGCTCACCGAGCCTGTGACCGGTTCAAGGTAACACCGTGCTGTGAGCATACTGTCGGCTCTGTCTCTGTAGCCGGCTTTCCCGTTCCAATACCCGCAAGCTCTGCGACACTCAGACACCCCCCATCCTTCTGTGACCCTGCGGGACCTGAGGCCACGCTGACCCCGTGTGGGCTTTGCCCCGGGTAGCCTCTGGAGCAATGTCCCTCAGCGGAACAGACTTTTAAAAGTCCTGATTTTGTGCGCGGTTGCTCCGCCGCTTGCCGGGAGCCGGCCCCTCCCCCCGGGGTCTATCTTCCTGTTGCTTTGGATTCACTTCTCCGCAGGTCCTACCTTTCAGAAAGTGGTTGTTTTTCTGTTTCCAGAATTGCTGTTCTTCTTCTCTTCGATCTGCCGATGGATTTTCAGGTGTTTGCAATCTTTAGATAAGCTATCTAGCTGATCTCCGCCTAGCTGAAGTAGTCTCAGCCTGCTACTTCTCTGCCATCTTGACTCCTCCTTCTTTCTCTCTCTTTTTTAAGTCTATAGGAAATCATTAGTAAAGACATCAGGGTCTAAGAATCTTTGTGGGAATATTTTAAATTAATGATGAAATTATTTTTATAAACATATAGAATTATCCAGATTTTCTCCTCTTTTGGCAATTTAATATTTATTTTTCTAAGACATTGTCTCATTTTTATAAAGATGTTCTTAATATCTTACTAACTTTAGTGTAGGATATATTAATGTATTAATATATTGTAATGTATTAATATTAACTTAAATGTAGGTTATATTTAAAAATTTTTTTCTTAGTATTAGAAATTTGTGCCTCCTCTCCCTACCTCCATTCTAAAAATCAATCTTGTAAAGAGTTTATTGATCATAATTTGTCATTCCCTTTCTAACGTCATAAAATAGTATTTATTTTAGCCTTTTATTTTGTTTCTATTGTGTGCTTTTTTAAAAATTTTTTATTTTTTATAAACATATATTTTTATCTCCAGGGGTACAGGTCTGTGAATCACCAGGTTTACACACTTCACAGCATGTCTGTAAATTGGCTCTATTATGACTTTGCTAAAATCAGTAAGTTTTAATATATCATATTTTCATTATTCTTTTCATAATATCTTCTAATTTTCATTGGAACTTTCTTCATCCATAGGTGTTTAATTTATTTTTAAATATATTTTTTTAAATTTATTCACTTAGAGAGAGAGAGAGAGAGCGAGGATGATCAGGGGAGAGAAGCAGCGGGAAAGGGAGAAACAGACTCCCCATGGAGCCTGACACAGGGCTCAATCACATGACCTGAGCCAAAGGCAGACGCTTAACTGTCTGAGCCACCCAGGTGTCCCATCTATAGGTTATTTTAAATCCTTCTTTAAGGGATTTTCTAGTTTTCTTTTTATTGTCAATTTCATTTTCTTCCCAACTTTTAGAAACTTGCTTTCTAGCTATTATATAATCAGTTTTTCATGCATATTTTAAAAGAATGAACAGTTATGTCTTTTTTTAGATATGGAGATTAATTTATGTTGAATTGGTCAAGTTTGATAATTGTGTCCAATTCTTTAATATGTTTGCATATATTTTTTAAGATTTTTTTAAATTTATTTGACAGAGAGAGAGAGATCACAAGTAGGCAGAGAGGCAGGTACAGAGAGAGGGGGAAGCAGGCTCCCCGCTGAGCAGAGAGCCTGATGCAGGGATCCTAGGACCCTGAGATCATGATCTGAGCCTAAGGCAGAGGCTTAACCCACTGAGCCACCCAGGTGTCCCTGTTTGCATATTTTCTGCTTAACATTTTCTGTCAGTGGTTGAGAAAGAAATCTGAAACTTTCTCTAATTTGGAATAGGGTTTTTTTTCCATATTTTTCAGTTTTAACTTCATATAGTTTAAATAGATAACTATATAGCAATTGTAGTTTTTAATGGTCATAAATGCCTGATAATTTTTATTATTAACCCATTTATCATTATGTAATTTCTTTCTCATTCTTAAGTACTACTTTCTTTTGTGTAATGTACTTACAGTATGTATTTTTTCTTTTTTCTTACACTGAAGGTGTAATTTTAGTAAGTGATAAGATATTGTTATTTTCTAACTCACTGTAGAAGTTTTACCCAAATATTTGTTTACATTTAATGTAGTTTCAGCTGAGCAACTCCAGTGCCCCTGAACTCTTTATTTTAATATACAGTTTGTTATTATTCTTTTCATAGTTGTGAGTATAGAGTTAACAAAACTTGATTCCTACATGGGAAATTGACCTTGGGTTAACTTTCACTTAGCTATTTCACTTAGCAAAACCCTGATGATAGCAGTATTTCAGTTGTACTAATTAATAATTAGTAAACTCCCAGCAGTTGGATTGGCAAGGAAGGCCACGGATAAATTTTAAATATCAGGTTGGAAGATACAATTTGGATTTTCCTTATTTGTAAAATTATTTCTAAAGAGGGTGTTTTGTTTTGTTTTGTTTTTGCAGAGATCTGGAAGTTATGCCCAAGCCTTTTCTTATATGAAGCTTATGGCTTCTAAGATAAAGTTTCTGTTCTTGGATGTGTTGTTGCCTCACACCTGAGCTTTCAGTTGGTAGGCCAAAGAATTAGTCCTGAATTTTTATAAGAATTCCCACTGATGCTGCCCTGTTGGCATCCTGACTCTCTCATCATCTTTGTTCCTTTAAAGCTGAATAGGGGCGTCTGGGTGGCTCAGTGGGTTAAAACCTCTGCCTTTGGCTTGGGTCATGATCCCTGCGTCCTGGGATTGAGCCCCGCATCGGATTGTCTGCTCAGCAGAGAGCCTGCCTCCACCTCTCCTCTCTGCTTGCCTCTCTGCCTACTTGTGATCTCTCTCTGTCAAATGGATAAATAAAATCTTAAAAAAAAAAAAAAAGCTGAATAAACCGTACTGTGATAGTTTATTCACATCTGGGGTATGAAAGGTACGCTATGGATATTCTGTCAGAATGGCTGCTGCAGGGGCATGTGAGTGGCTCAGTCAGTTGAGTGATTTCAGCTCAGGTCATAGATCTCAGGGTCCTGGGATGAGCCCTGCATTGGGCTCTGTGGTCATCGAGGAGTCTGCTTCTCCCTCTCTCTTTCCCTCTCCCCCAACCTTCTCCCCCATCCACCCCCAGCTTGTGTGCTCCTGCTCTCTCTCAAATAAATAAAGTCTTTAAAAAAAGGAAAACAATGGGTATTACAGTATTTACCAGCTGATTACAATATGCACCCTTATAATAGTGTAATATTACCACTCCTTAGATAATTTCATGGCCTTGGAACATTTTGATTCCATTTATGGTAACTTTAGTCTATTTTCTCTATTTTTGCCATGCATTTTAATTATGCATATATTTTAAATATTATATTTGTTATTTATACTCAGTGTTATTTCCTTTGTTCTTTATTTACTTCCTCCATTTCTGTGCTTCACTCTGGAAATATTGCCCTTCTGTATGAACCTTTTTGATTTAATATTAGCATAGTATCAGTTTTGTAGTGGTGAATTACCTCAATTTTTAATCATCTAAATATTTTTACTAAGTTTTCACTTACTTAGGATATTTTTACTGGCTATGTAATTTTGTACTTGCAATGATTTTTTTTTTAAGTTTTTATTTAAATTCATCACCTATTTAATCCATTCCCCCCACCCACCTCTTCTCTGGTAACCGTCACTTAGTTCTCTCTTTCTTGGTTTGCCTCTCTCTCTCATTTTCTTCCTTTTGCTCATTTGTATCTTAAATTCCACATGAGTGACATCATATGGTAATTGTCTTTCTCTGACTGATTTTGCTTAGCATAATAGTCTAGCTTCATCCATGCCATTGCAGTGCTTGCTTTGGCAGCACGTATACATCCATGCCATTGTAAATGGCAAGATTTCATTCTTTTTTTATGGCTGAGTAGTGTGTGTGTGCACATACAACTTCTTTTTCCATTCATCAGTTGATGGACTCTTGGGCTGTTTCCCTAATTTGACAATTATAGATAATGCTGCTATAAACATTGTGGTGTATGTATCCCTTTGAATTAGTACTTTTGTATTCCTTGGGTAACTATGCACTAGTGCAACTACTGGATTATAGGGAAGCTCTGTTTTTAACTTTTTGAGGAACCTCCCATTGTATTTTCCAGAGGGGCTCTACCAGTTTGCATTCCCACTGACAGTGCAAGAGGATTCCTTTTTCTCCATATCTTTGCCAACACTTGGAGTTTCTTGCATTTTTTTCTAAATTTTAGCAATTATGAGAGATGTGAAGTAATATCATATTGAAGTTTTGATTTGTATTTCTCTAATAATGAGTGATGTTGAGCATATTTTGGCATGTTTTGAATATGTGTCTATTGGCCATCTGAATGTCTTCTTTGGAAAAATGTCTAGTCTTTTCTTCTGCCCATTTTTAAATGGATTATTTGTTTTTTTGAGTGTTGATTTAATAAGTTCTTTTTATATTTTGGATACTAACCCTTTATTGGATATGTCATTTGCAAATATCTTTTCCCATTCCATAGGTTGCCTTTTAGTGTTGTTGCCTTTTAGTGTTGTTGATTATTTCCTTATTTCCTTTGCTGTATATTTTGATGATGTCCCAATAGTATTATATTTTTGTTTCCCTTGCCTCAGGAGACCTATCTAGAAAAATGTTGCTATGACCAATGCCAAAGAAGTTATTACCTTTGTTCTTCTCTAGGATTTTTATGTTTCAAGTCTCACATTTCGGTCGTTAACCCATTTTGAATTTATTTTTGTGTATGTTGTAGTAAAGTGCTTCAGTTTCATTCTTTTGCATGTTGCTGTCCAGTTTTCCCAATACCGCTTGTTGAATAGACTATCATTTTCTCATTGAATATTCTTTCCTGCTTTGTTGAAGATAAATTGACCATATAGGTTTGGGTTCATTTCTGGGTTTTCTAATCTGTTCTTTTGATATATGTGTCTATTTTTGTGCCAGTACCATACTGTCTTGATCACTAATGCTTTGTAATATAGGTTGAAGTCTGGAATTGTGATACCTCCAGCTTTGCTTTTCTTTTTCATACACATTTTAGGATTGTTTGTTCTATCTTGGTGAAAAATGCTTGTGGTATTTTGATAGGGGTTGCATTAAATGTGTAGACTGCCTTAGGTAATATATATATTTTAACAATATTTGTTGCTCTAATTCATGAGGATGGAATGTTTTTCTGTATCTTTGTATCATTTTAAGTTTCTTTCATCAGTGTTTTATAAAGTTTTCAGAGTACATGTCTTTCACCTTCTTGGTTAGGTTTATTCCTAGGTATCTTACTGTTTTGGGAGTAATTGTAAATGGGACTAATTCCTTCATTTGTTCTTCTGCTTCTGTATTGGTATATAGAAATGTGACAGATTTCTGTATGTTGATTTTGTATCCTGTAACTTTACAGAATTTATCATTTCTAGGAGCTTTTTGGTGGAATGTTTCTTCTATGGTCAGGAACAAGACAGGGTTATCCATTTTATTTAACATAGTATTGGAAGTTCTAGCCACAGCCATCCGCCAACAAAAAGTAATAAAAGACATTCAGATTGGCAAAGAAGAGGTAAAACTTTCATTGTTTTTATAGTGACATGATACTCTATATAGAAAACTTGCACTATTTTAGAATTTTAGAGCTGTTACTCATTGTTTCCTAGACTAAATTATTTCTCTTAACTCAGCTGTAAGTATATTTTTGCAAGATTGTTAGTAGATCTGGCTTTTCTGCATAGGTCTAGATCTTGGTTCAGCCTATTGCTTTGCACAAAGAATCATTCAATGCTGAGTAGGAGAATGGTGAGCAGAACATCTGCTAACATCTCTGGGATTGCTTTCTGTCTTTGATCTTGGCTTCTCTTTCCTGAAGGCCCCAATCCTTTCTGATATATATATTTTTTCATTTGTCTTTACTTTTTCTAAGATGGTATTGGTCTGCAGCAAGACAGTTCTTTGTTAATTAATCATACTTGGAGGTGGCAATCTGTACTCACCGCTATGTGACTTACTAATAAAATGTGTCTTTTTTTTTTTTTTTTTTTACTTTACCATTTAAGTTTATGGTTGCCTAAAAATGTCACTAAGGGGACAAAAAAGAACAACTAGCATATTATTTTTCCTTTCTACAACTCCTGTTTCAAATAATGGGATTTTGTGCAAAATCATTTGCATTGGGTCCTAAACTGGATCCAAACTGCCTAATTTATACCTTGAGTCTATCAATTATTAGCTCTGTGACCCTAATCAACTTGCTCAATGCCTCTGTGGTTTTCATTTACTCATATGCTAATTAATAATAATACTAGTTTTTACACCATGTTGTTTTTGTGATAAATAATTCAATTTATTGCTAAGTCTTTGGTGATGGTGATATTATAACTAAAATACTACTCATTGCTCTAGATATTACATACATAAAACTGAAGATGATGTATCCTGTGAGATAGTTATATATTGTTATATAGTTGTATTTTCCAACTGTACTGATACAGGTGTTAGTACTAGCACTAGCACAGGTGTTATAGCAGCTAATTTCTGTAGGTGATTTTACTAAAACACTCATGGAAATAGTATATACTTTCACCCAAACTGAAGTTTGAGACTAACATTTCCATATATCATGTATTAGTCTATATTTTTGACCTAGTATGGGACCACTTTTTAATATTACAATTGGATTGATTATTGATTCTCCATTTCTAGGAGACATCCTATTTACCTGAAATGTGTATCGTAAATTTAAAAACACCTTGTTTGCCCTCGTGTGTATATATTTTTTTTAAAGATTTTATTTATTTATTTGACAGAGATCATGAGTAGGCAGAGAGGCAGGCAGAGAGAGAGAGAGAGGGGAAGCAGGCTCTCTGCTGAGCAGAGAGCCTGATGTGGGGCTCAATCCCAGGACCCTGAGATCATGACCTGAGCCAAAGGCAGAGGCTTTAACCCACTGAGCCACCTAGGCAACCCCCTTCTTGTGTATATTTTAACATAACTTCTCTGTTATCTTGTTCAGGTGTTTTCTTTATTTAATGCTAGATGTTTAAGAGGAATTGCTAAGTTATGAACTACATTCTTTGGTATTTTTATGAAGTTCTGTGCTATGAAAGTATCAATTCAGTGGAGTAGTTATGCAATTTCTATGCAGTGAGCATGAAGTAGCAGCTTTCATTAGCAGGTTTTCACAGTCAAAACTGTTACTTCTCTACCAACATCTCTAATTTAAAATGCAAGCTGCTTGTTTGCAGACACAGAAATTGGAACTTGCCAGTTATGTTAATCATCAGTTATAAAAATCTCTTGAATGTCTTATGATCTAAAGAACAATTGAAAATTCACTTTTTAATGCCTTGGGTACAACATTCTATTACATTTTTTTCTGTCATTTGAAATGGATTACAAAGGGATTTTTAGAAGCTCGTTTGTCAATTAATGGATATTATTATTAATTTTTAAGGGATTTAGCTGGGGTTTGCTGCTGAAACAACTTACTTTAAGGCTTTTTATAAGTGAGTGCTAGCAATGACTGCTTCTGTGGAAGCTTAGATTACTCTTTACCATCCTCTATATTGTCTGGCTTGGAAATTTGGGAGTCATAACTTTAGTTCATTATGCCATATTCCAGAAGACTTTTAAGATGTTTTAAGTAACTAATTTAATGCAATATTATAAAAATTTAGATTATCATTCTTTTCTATGGGGCCAAAATAACATAATGTATTAATTGTTCATACTTATGATGTTATTACCTTAATATTTGTTACACATTAAGTGTCACTAGAAAATAGATGAACTTTGTTTCTTCATTATACCAAATAGTTTTATAGCTAAGTCTCATTGTCTTTTTAAAAATACCTTTGAAAAATAAAGCAAAATATATACCTGCAATTTAATATGACATTTTACTTGCTTGACGCCAAAATTAATTCTTTATATCAAATTATTAAAAGTAACAATGCTGTGGATAACTCATCTGCACCATGTGTTGTTTTCCTAAAAGAGAACATACTTACAAAAATAATTCAAGTTTGAAATGAAATATTTTCACCATCTCTTTGTTTAAAGAGATGTCTACTTTGCAAAATTTTCTATTGTTGGATTATCTTAAAATTATTTTTAACTAATCTTTAATGCTAATATCAATAAAACTAATTTTTTATATAGAATTCAAATTATACGTTGTTTATCCCACTTTCAGGATCATTCAGAAAGCTTGTCTGTCATTCAGTGTATGCTGTGAAGGGATATTAATATTATAATAGTAATAACCTCATACTACCTATAAGTCAAGTTAATAAATGTGTGCTGTTTCAACATATATTTGATGCAAAACAGATATATATTAGCCATTAGTACATTTAGGATTCTGGTTTGTAGGGTATTTCATTGTTCTTGCAGTAGTCACTGTTGGCCCTCTTCCCCATCAATTTAGGAAAACGCATAAGTAAATTTAAAAGCTGGTGAACATATTAGCAAAGGTGTATGAGAACTTACAGTTCTTTTATCCAGAGATTGTTCAGAGAGTTTGTCCTATTTTTGTAGTTTCTGCACCACGAGAGATACCCTCCAAAAGGCTCTAAGGTCAGTACAAACATGATTCATTGCTAGCAACAACAGGTAAAGCCAAAAATGGTCTTTTATTTACAGAACTTATGGCAAGCAGAATAAGCAAGGATGACAGGTTAGTTAAAATTCCAAAGAAATAGAGGGTCTGGGAATGTAATACATGACAATTCTTTATTGTCTATTAAGGCATCTCTGAAATATTTCTATAGTTTAAGGACAAGAGAGATTAAAAGAGAAGAAGTTAGATATTCCATTCTAGAAATTGGAGAATATGTACTACTAGAACTTGATGATTTAGTTTAGTAAACTGTAACCTTGGAGTAGCACGTATAAAAATGTTCCTGTTGCTCTTTTGGCAAATTGTCAATCCTAGAAGTTGCTTCAGTCCTTTGTGTCACAGTGCCTTCATTCATTAAAGTGTAAAACACTTCCAATGTGTGACAAAATTTGTGGTAGACAAAGAGATGTAGACATATAGTAAAGAAACACTGATCTTAAGTGAGAAAAATACTTTGAATCTCTTGAGATATATGACTTTTTAAAAAGCCAATGGTCAAGGAAATAGGAAGTACATCTCCTTTTAAAAATATTCAGTGTCATATGGCACTCCCTACTGATAGAAAGGAATGGTTTTATCAAGAAATATTGCAGGATTAAATGTCCTTAGCTTGTCCATGGAACAGAAATAAGAAAAGGAAATTTTTGCTACTCTTTCCTGCTTTCAGTGTAGAAGTAATGGAGTAGGATAAGAAATCATGATATGAGTTCCTCACAATGCATATATTTAGATACAAAATTAATAGATGTAGAGTGGTAGTAAGGTATTAGGAAGACCATCAGTACAATAAATGCATTAATTAAACTAAAATCACACAACAAATGGTAATCATAGGAAGAGGCAACTTCCTAAGGGGCTTAATAGTGCCCAAGACTAGATAGGGAAAGATTTGGGTCCAATTCTATTAAAGTTATGAATACATCTAAAGAAATAATAAATGTATGATGGAAAAAAATGGTGATGGTTCCCTAAAATGCAAATCCCCCTACTCTGGCCCATTCTTGCCAAGAGAAGTATGAATTGTAATTTGTTTCTCTAGTGGTATATCTAAATAGTGTTAGTATTCTTTCACTTTAGAATGTAGACTTTAAAGTACAAAATATTGTTTCTGTGTATTTTAATCTCAGGTTACTGCAATATCAACAATAGTTAACTTTCTAAGAACAGTCAGATCTGGAGTTTGACAACATTAAGTCTGTGGACCAGTTGAAAGCATTATCAATTCACTCAAAACAAAACAAAACAAAACAAAACAAAACACAATAAAACTCCAAAAACCAATCGTTGTCTGCCTTATTCATTTGGGATATTGAGGATAAAAGATAATGATAGAAAATATTCAAAGGAAGTTTATATTTTCTGTCTCTTTACTGCTTCATATTCAGAATCCTTTCAAAAATGAGAATCTACTGAAAAATTAAAACCATATTCTGATTTTAACATCATGGATTCATATCTTTATTTGTTTTGTGTATTGTAGTCAGGGAATACCATTATATTCAGTAAGAATTTCTGCAAGGAAGGATCATAAGATAAGATGTGCCACAGTGAGAAGAGATAAAAGTAACATTATGTTCTAAGTCATCAAGCCCTTTAATTCTCTAGGACAGTTTTACGGTTCATGTGTCATAGTGAATCCTTAGACCATCGATAAAGAGTTATAGAAAATCACTACCTAAGGACAGGTACTCCAGTGTAAAAAATATATATATGTATCATTCTTCTTTTCTGCAAATCAGACCCACTGGGATTCTGGCTTGTTATTTTTTTTGTTTCTGAGGCCTATACCAACTTAATCCTGTTCAGAAAGGAAATCTAAGTCTCAGTACTTTCTCAGCAGAGAAGAGACTCTAGAATTCCTCCAGAGCACTTGACAAATGAAAATCAGTAGAATTTCCTTTTAAAAGAAAATACTCTTTATGTGAGAATTTTACTGAAATACAGCCAATTAATCATGTTTTCTCATGTTTATATCTACTTATATACATATATATATAACTCTACATTCTATCTTTGAAAATTATACATGTCCTCACTTGATAATACATTATTAAAGATAAAGACTTAATTCCCAAATTTAAAAAAAGGACCAAGGGCAATACATTATTATTCAAATTATTTTTGAATCCTTTGATTTTGAATTTGTTGGCATTAAAAATATTAAATTCTATGAAAAAATGTCCCCTCAGAAATGTTCTCTTATGACAGCTGTAGCTCAGAGAGTAATTAGCAAGGCCTATATACCAAAACACAATCAACTACATTATGGCTAATTTTCTGTTTTTAGTGAAATTGACAGTTGGTTATGCCTTAAAACTGGAATAATTGGCAGAAGATATGCCAATACTTGATAATACTAATCAATCCAGCAGGCAAGTGACAATACAATAGATAGGGCTAAGCCAAAACTCAATAAATACATGACTACTTAGAGGCTAAGTAATGCCACCACAGAGGCTGGTTCTTATGGTCAGTCAGTAGCTGACTGACACAGGCACAAATACTGATATACCGTGGGCTTCATTGTAATTTGCACAGGTGTAAACTTCAGGATTTATTCAGGGTATGAGGCAGAGCAGAAGTAAATTCATCATTCTGTCAAATATTGAACAAGTAAGTGGACAACAATCAGGGTTCTATGAGATATTTGCATGAGAACTAGGAGCAGATGCAGGTGTGCAAATGCTGTAGGCACCAAAGACAGGGGGACCTGGTAAGAATTAGCTAGTTTGCAGTGTGTGCAGTGCTAAAGGCTTGAGTGCTGGTCATAGTGGAGAACTATGGTAATAGCTTAGGAAATTAGAACAATTACAGTCAGAGTAAGCACACGGGGGAAAGGATGAAAGCAACAAGAGAAATAGGAAATGTTTTGCCTCGTTCTGTTCATGAGCTTAAGGCTAGCACCTGGGCAATGACTTCTTAGTCTTGTTTCAATTAAAAATATTTTGACTAGGAAAAATTAAAGGGCATTTTAGGTTCTTGATAAGCCAGGTAAAATTGCAGACCATCAATTTGCAGAGGCCGTGTACTTTTTATTTTCTATAACTTTTTAAAGCATAGGGAGAAATAAAGGTAGATATTAATATTGGGCTAAGGTATTGTATGCTTTGGCCAGCAGATGTAACAAGAAGTGAAATAATTGGTAATATAGTTGTTAGTGGAATCTCACTTCCCATCCATCATGACACTGAAGTCCCTGCTGAACTAGTGATTGTTAGTAGACTTTTACCATTGATTCTTTAGCTGAATTGTTAAAATGTATTAAAATCACTTGGTGCAATATAGTCAGTTTAACAGTGTGGCTAGTGTAGGAAGATACCTCCCCCCTTTACCGAATTTTTAAATTTGCATTACATAGTCACTGCTTGATGGGTTCACAGTGGTTGAGAGAGAGAGAGAGAGAGGGAGTGAGCGAGAGCAAACTAGTGGAAAGCAAGGGAACATGGGAGGAAAAAAAAAAACAAAAAAACTAAAGTGAAAGGTCCAGCTATGACTATTTTCTGTCTTGCTTTGCAAGCCATTAATACTCCAGACTGAAATCTGTTCTTAAAAAGGTTTAACTGAACTTTAGCAATGTGTTTTGTACAGTATTTTGTTGGGGGGGGGTTTCCAAATGATGGATAGGTTTTGCAGAGATTAATAATTAAAGTATCCAGTGTATTCTTGGAAAGAATCATTCAGAAAGGATGCTACCTTTTAATCTAGTTTCCCTACTCAGTAGTTTATGAATATATATTTTTGTGACTCACTGGAGGAAAATAAAGCTTTCCAAAACTAAGGCATGATAAAAATTAATTGTATTTTTAAATGTTTGTAATGTGCAATGTTTCTCTTTCAAGGAGTAAATATCATTTAATTTATAAAAAAATAATAATTTAAAGGTCGCGGACTATTTTTTTTCCCTTTTTGACACCTTTGTGCATTTATCTCATTGTTTGACTGTTTACTTCATGCATTCAGTAATATAAATTCCTTGGCATTTAGCAGGATCTTTTTTCCCCTTGTGGTTTGAAGTTCGTTCCTTTTTTTAATTAGATTGACCTTTTGGTTCACTTGAATGCCCTCAACCTGACAATGAATAACTGTTCTCTTCTGAGGCAACCAGAAATGAACAGAGAAAGAGTGAAAACACTGACATAAAATGAAAAACTTTGATGCAGTGATTTGGGTATTATAATTGTATAATCGTTACTTTTCACAGTCACTAATGTAGAGAAATACTGGCTCTGCACAATTCTCAGAACTTTAATGTGGTGAGCTGCTTCTCATCTTGCCAAGTGCACACTTTTTTTTTTTAATTTTTATTTTTTATTTTTTATAAACATATATTTTTATCCCCAGGGGTACAGGTCTGTGAATCACCAGGTTTACACACTTCACAGCACTCACCAAAGCACATACCCTCCC
>NC_081569.1:76604315-76632504 GCF_022355385.1 Mustela nigripes
CCCCCCCCTTCCTCCTTGCACAATCCTGACCAAACATTGAGCCTAAACTGTCCTTTATGTTTAAAGGGAAGAAAATGGCTCACACAAATCACAAGGTGAAAACCGTATAATGAATTGGGGAAAATAAAAAACAGAATGTTCTTTTTTTTTAAATTAATGTTTTCTTTGGCAAAACTATAAAAGGATAGAAGGACATGCTGTATGTATATATGTATGTATGTATGTATGTATGTATGTATGTATGTATGTATTTTTTAGGGAAAGAGAGAGAGTGGGGTGGGGAGAGGGGCAGAGGAAGAGGGAGAGCAGAGAATCTTAAGCAGGCTGATCCAGGGCTCAGTTTCACAGTCCTGAGGTCGTGACCAGAACCAAAACCAAGAGTTGGAGGCTTAATAGACTGATTTATCCAGGTACCCCAGAAGTTGTTTTACTTTTTAAATATTAATCTTACTTATCTCACTGGGTCTCTAATTCAGATATTGCTTGCTACCTACCTAATATTAATTCTGCAAACTATTCCCTCCTTCTTGAAAGAAAACCGGTTGGTTTTAGTAGCCCTTTTCCTCCTTATATTATAGTTCATGCCTTGGTGGAGACTGCTACAATCCCTGGCATTAGGGGTATGTAGGTTGTGACTGATCTAAGCTAATCATGGTGGTTTCTTTCCTTTTGCTTGTGACTGGTTTAGTTGTAGGCATATGTTATCATTCCAGCTAATGACATGTGATTGGCACTCTGCTCCAAAGAGAAGTATATATGAAAACTATTTGATTTTTTTTTTCATTTCTGGAAGTGACACATAGATTTACTGAAATTGTCCAGTCAGAGGAAACATCATGGATTCTAAAAATGGATATAGTCTGGAGCCTTTGAGATCTTTTTGAACACTGATTTGATGTCTAGATTCTTCCTATGCCTAACCTTCTTGTCATACGAGGTTAATACATTTCCTGATTGTTAAAAGTTTAAACTCTTTTTTTTTTTCTTTGTAAGATTTTATTTATTTGAGAGAAAGAGCGTGTGTGCAAATCGGGGGAGGGGCAGAAGGAGAGCAAGAAGCAGACTTCCTGCTAAGCAGGGAGCTAGATCCCAGGACTCTGGGATCATGACCAAAACTGAAGGCAGACACTTAACTGACTGAGCCACCCAGATGCCCCAAAAGTTTGAATTCTTAATCATTATTATTCCTTGTAGCAGAATGTGTCTTAACTAGTAAGCTCCTACTAAATAATAATAATAATCATAGTCATAAACATAATCATAATAATAATTACCTTAGACTATTCTTAGAATTATTTTTGCTGAAAAAAAAAATCACTCTGATGGGTGGAGAAAAATACAAATCTACATTTCAAATACTTGTATTTGTAATGTAAATGCATCTATATTATTTGAATAGATTTTTGATAAACACTTACGGAACATTGATTTATTGGTAATAAAGTGATTAAAAATAGACAACTTCAATCTTATTGGCAGCTAAGGTGTGTATGGGAAGGCAGACACAAATTATCATAATAATGGCAATTGTTATATAGGAAGTTTAAAACAGTTTAATGTATTTTGAAAACACACAACCAAAAGCAGGTGAAATGAAAAAGGGATTGAAGTTGACTAGACATGATAATTGAGTAGATGTCTTCCAGGGAGTGAAGTGGGTAGGGTGTGATTGGATAATTGCTAATAAAGGAAATAGGACTGGTGAAGCTTAAGATCAGAAGGAACATGGCATATTCAAGAAATTAAAATTAAGTTTGCCAGGTTTTAGTTTGGTGGCAGTAATGAGGGAGTCACATCCTGTACCTTTAGGAATGACAGAGTCTCATCAGAGTAAACACACTCATGAACCCAGGTGGTTCTAATCATACCCCACACTGAGAAATGAATTCATTTAATACATTTTTAGTAAAACTATCTTATGGATGCCTATAGGATCCAAATACCATATGGCAGAAATGGTTTGATTATACCTTACCAAAGTCAGTGTATGCTTGCCTGGAAAAAACAAAGATGAATCAGGGTGGATCTGGCAACTGGTTGGACTGCTGCTCACATAAATGTATGTTAGTGCCAAACGCGTTTTCTTTTTCTTGGTAGAACATTGCTTATTTTTTTTTTTTTTTAGGAATTAGATACAATATGTGAGTAAGCCAGGTATTTCAATTAAATAATTATTAAAATTAAATAATTTTTTAATATATCCAATATAAAAATTACCAAATTTATCTTTTTACAAGCTAAAACAATTTTGTTTTAAAGCAATGTGAAAATGTTGCTAAATGCTTTTTTCAGGAGAAACTTAAAGGTTGTGAGAGACCATGAACTGATAAGAGATAATATTACTTTAATAAATTTTTAAATGAAAATTGGAATTCTAAAATATTCAATAAATAAAAGAAATAAAATAAAATAAATTAATTCTTTAATTATGACTAGTAAATCAAACTTTTATGGACAAATAAATGTTATAAAATGACATTTGAAATTTTAAAAAGCATAGCATGGGGGTACCTAAGCATGTGTCTCAGTTGGTTAGATGTCTCACTCTTGTTATCAGCTCAGATCATGATCTCAGGGTTTTGGGATCAAGTGCAATCTGGTTTTGCAGTTGGCAGGGAGTCTGCTTGAAGATTTTCTCCCTTTGCTCCTCCACCTATTCACTTGCACTCTCTCCCTATCACTCTCTCAAATAAATAAATAAATAAATCTTTTTTAAAAAGTAGTGTATTTTAATTATGTTTTGAGTGCTATTGCTTGGAAAACTTGCTGTGGTAACAGAGCAATGATATTTTATACATTGTGATAGACTGAGCAAAACTATACTAATTTTGCTGCTGACCCAACACAAAGTCAATGGAAATAATTCTTTCTTTAAAAAAGTAACTCCTGCCTAAAGTTTTGTTTCCCATTAATTTAACGGGAAAGAGATATTTTTACATCTTGCTCTTACCTCATCTGATATAATGACAGTGCAGAATATGTCAGTAAAATGTATCCTTGCTTAGTTAAAATTCATAGAAGAAAATGTAACAGATAGTTGTAATACCTCTATGAAATGCATTTATGCAACCATCCACAAGGAGAACTAATGTTTTCTACATACTTATTAGGGCCATTGAAGTCGAGGTTTTAATTTTTAAATTTTAGGGTAGATAAGTAGATTCATCAGATAGGTAGAATCATCTCAAATCTCAGGCTATGTAAATATATGTGTGTATATGCATATGTATACATTTAACTTGATTCTTGAAAGATTATGAAATCCTTTAACTAATGTATATCTGTGTACTTAACAGTTCAAAGATCTCAGATATTAACCAATAATGATAAGGCTAATACATTTTTGGAGTAGATTCAGCAAGGGATATTTAAAGGATAATCTTTAAAATAACCTAATATAAATGAAATAAGTCATTTCAAGTGAGAAGTACCATAATGTTAACTCTCTAAAGATGAGAACAAAAATGTTACAACATAAATGAGCTTAATACTGCTTTTTAAAAATTGTGTCTAAATATTTGAGTAATTTTAATTTTTTTTTAAAGGTTTTATTTATTTATTTGACAGAGAAATCACAAGTAGATGGAGAGGCAGGCAGAGAGAGAGAGAGAGAGAGAGAAGCAGGCTCCCTGCTGAGCAGAGAGCCCGATGCGGGACTCGATCCCAGGACCCTGAGATCATGACCTGAGCCGAAGGCAGCGGCTTAACCCACTGAGCCACCCAGGCGCCCTGAGTAATTTTAATTTTTATGCTTAAAGAAGCATCAGTATTTAAAAGATTAATGTCAATGCATCATTAACAAAAGGGCATGACAAGGAAAATCAAGTGCTAATAAAAATTTTTAAAGTATTTGCAATGAAATCCAACTTTCTGAAAATTATCTAATTCTCTAGATGTAGATATCTATAAATATTCAGCATATTTCTTGAATACCCATTAAAATAATTGTGATAGGATTGTTTTTCTTAAATTTTTGTTTTATTTCTGTGTTTTACCCGAGGCCCATAAGAGTCCTTTTCTTCATGAATATTGTTTTATTTGATTAACATATGTATGAAAAAGCCCATAAGCTAAACTTCCATTGGGTTTTATATGTCCTACTCACTATACATAAGCCATAGAAATGAGAACAATAAGAATGTATTAGAGTTGTTTTTAAAGTGTAGGGCTCTCCAAGTGTATACAATATTTTACAAAACTAACTCCTTTAAATGGGGGAAGAAAAAGTTGTAAACTAATAGCTTTTCATTAAATTTAGCTTCTTTCTTTTATCAGCAAGTGGCCCTTGTTGTAGGTTTTTGGCATCTTTTCTGTCATGAATAACCTTACACCATTTTTGGTTCTACTTAATTATTCTTTCTGGCTTAAAGCATAATCAGCATTAAACCAGCTGTGCAACCTTGAATGAACACCATTTCAATAATACATTGATTTTTTAAAAAGCACAAGGTGACTATTAATTTTACTTGAAACTCTCCCTCCTGACTCTTGCCAGTACACTGCTTTAGAGGCCGTATCTGTTTGCCACTAAGTAGTAGTATCTCTAGTGTACTTCTCTCAGAGGCAGACAACCACTAAGAGCTAGGAAAGACCCCTTTTGAGAGGGCATCCTTAATATCATGACTAACCAGATCATGGAAAATCTTTTTAGTAGCACAAAAAACAGACCAGTTTCTTTGGGGGTTGGGGGGGGGAAGGAATTTTCTGAAAGCCCTTTCTAGTAGGATATAATTAGTTCATATATTAAGATGGCCTGCATATGAAGAAACCACAGTCTTGATAGGTGTTGATAATTCATTCGATTCATAGCAAAGTCAGATTGCTAGCAAAAACAGCCTTAAATACACGAAAAAGGAGCTCATTAATCATGAATATGTAGTATCCAGGTCTGAATCTTGGCTAGTGATGAAGCATAGGACTTACAGTAAATGAATTACATGGGTTTTGGCATGAAATCTAAATATCAAATTTCACCTTGGGTAACCCATGCAACTTTATGGAATTACGAACTTATAAAAAATGATGGCATGCCATCATTCTATCCCAGAGAGGATGTCATAAAATCATTGATTATTTGTGCTGGAAAGAACCTTGGTGATTTCAGTCTAGTTCTTTAGTTAACCAACATAAAAACAAACCAGGAGAACTCAAGTGAATTACCAAATATGAAAAGCCTGTTTCTTTTTGTATTCTTTTTTCTTTTTAGTTTGGATAAAGTTACATATTGTCACATAAAAGATTTATTATCATACTATGGATCTTTATTAGTTAGAACAAACAACATTGCCTTCTAAGTCTCTGTTCCTTACCATAAAATGGGTCCAATTTTTCTTATAAAAAGTCCACAAACTTTTATGTTTCTGGTCAAATGACAATATTCATCCTGGTCATTCAGATTCAAGGTTTGTTTAACCTTTTGGTTTTTCTGTGGAGCCTTTTCCTTTAGTGGATCATCTGCTGCAAGCAGTGCATGGAAGAAGACAGGAGTGTGGAGGATTATGCAGGAGAATTCTATGGACCAGGCCCAGAAATTGGATATATCCTTTGGTATTAACCCTGGGAGACAGTCCAACATCCTATCTCGTTATTCCATTCATCTTAAAACTTTTCTAGTGATTACGTGGCCTTTTTAGCAGGTCCAGCAATCACTAAATCAGAAAAGATAAGTTATCTGCCCCTAATCCATCAAATACATCATGGTGGAGAAGGTCCAGAAAAAAAAAAAGAGAGAGAGAGAGAGAGGCGTAAGGAGGAAGGAAAGAGAAGGAGGAAAGGAAGGAGAGAGAAAAAGAAAAGGAAAGGAAAGGGAAAGGAAAAGAAATATGGAAATTGAAAGACACACCTTTACAGGTACATCTTAATGTTTGATACCTTGCTAGGCATGCTTTGTGAAAACTTACGTTTATAGTAGAGGTTGGTTAGGAAAATTCCTTGATTAGACTCTGATTTTGACTTCTGAAAGAAATATCCTTACTCTATCAATAATTCTCTCAGGGCTTTGTCTCTACCATTTGCAAGGTTCCTTCTTATTTTCCTCAGTGATTGTATCTTACATGAACAAATGAGAGTATGTTCTAATTGGGGTCTACATATGCTTGCAGTTTACTTGCTGTTTAGGTGGTGGTGTTTTTAGGTTTGAAAAGCTGCAGGCATTTTGGATGAAATTCTTGGATTTTTAAAAAATTTATTATTGGACTATAATTGACATATAATTTATATTAGTTGCAGGAGACTCTTAGTTTCTTTTGGCTATATAATTCCCACCAAAACTTCTTAAGCTTTTGATCTGAGTCCATTTGGTTCCATGGGATAATAAGCAAAACCCAAAGTTCTTTCTCAGAGTTTTTTAATTGCTTCACATTTTCTTAACTATCACTCTCTCTTATTCTCTATCAACTATTTAACTTTCTTACCTACTTAATATTCTCTGAATCATTTTTGTTCAATTTTTCCCCCTCATACTTAGCACTTTTCTAGAGGAGAGTCTAGAATAGTTGTCTTTCCAATCCTGAATCTCTAATTCTTTTTAAACTTTGTAAGATGATCTGTTTTAGAAACACTTTGCTAAAGGCAGCCAATAGTAACCCACATACATTTTTATACTGCCTTTTCCCAGTCACTTTCTCTAGAGCAGTAGTCTTAACTATATGTTTGACTTGCCTTCCAAGTTATGGCAGATGGGAGTTTTGTCACAGTATAACAGAAATCTCTAGGGTTTCAGTCTATATTACTGTTTTCTTGTCCTATACAAATTCCACACAATTTAGCTTTTTAATGGCAGCACAATAATTACAAGTCTTTTTTTGTATTATTTGGGGTAAATAATTGTTTAGGGTAAGTATTATAAGTATACCTCTAAATTTCAGTGGCTTGGAATAACATATTTTTTCTCACTCAACTAAAGTATGGTGTAAACATTGCTAATTTTTGCATAGTCTTGGACTTAGTCATCTAGACATTTAGACTACTTTCGTATTTTTCTCTGCTGTCTTCCTGCCTCTGATCAGTTGTTTGTCTGTCTGGCTGGCAGGGAAAGAGATGATATGGAAATTACTTGGATATGTTGTTTTCTGGGCTAGTCCTGGAAGTGGTGCACTTCAAAGAATATCATTTGGTTGGAACTTGGTCATAGAGCCACATTTAAGTGTAAGGGATCCTGGGAAATGTCTGGCCTCTCTAGCAGGCAGTAGAAATACATTTCATGAACACAGGATATCTGCTGTAAAGTCTTGCTGTTTATGTATTTTTCACTACATATTATAAAAACTGTGCAACAATTATTGTGTGACATCATTGCCATTGAAAGATTTCATGAGCACCATTGTCAGTTTGATTTCTTTGCTGCAATATTCTTATATTTTCAGAATAAGATCTGCAGTATAGGGATGCCTGGATGGCTCAGCTGGTTAATGTCCAACTCTTGATTTTAGCTGAAGTCATGATACCAAGGTGGTGAGATCAAGTCATGCATCTGGCTCTGCACTGGGCATGGAGATTGCTTTAAGATTCCCTCTCTCCTTCTCCCTCTGTCCCTTCCCCTTGCCATTCTTGCACACAAGAAAAAACAAATAATAATAAGATATGTTATATATTAAGCAATGTATGTCACATCAAAAAAAATTCTTCTGGGGAAACCATATTAATTGGTTAAGGATAGGGACAAGTACTGCACTCATATCCAAACAAAATGATTTTTGGAAAATAACTATTAACTCCTAGAGTATATAATATATGGAATCAAATTTTACTTTGTTTCCATTTTCCTGAAATGTACCCTATAATTACGTTTAATAGTCCCTACGTAAATACCACGTAAACTGGAATCTTCTTTAAAGGAGAGAAGCAATCACATATTCACACTGTAATGATGGGGTATTTGCATGGCAATTACCAAGCCATTATATTGTCTTTCCTTTAATTTAGTCAACTTCTCCTAAATCTTGTTCGGCCAAAGTCGTTGAGCTAAATAACTTTTAACTACCAAAGTATGTTTTTCTTAAAGCAGTTGTCATTGGCATTTTTGTAGTTACTCTGATAGTTTTCTTATTTTAATCATTTGGGAATAGAAAAGTTCAGACATCAGTTATATATTTATGCAAATAACCTATCAGACTGGTTGTTTCAAAAATATTCCAGTCACAATAATTATCACTAATTATCACAATAACTATGGAGAATTGAATATAAATAATAGAGTACAATAAAATTATTAAAAAAGTACAAACTATGAGCAAACGTGAAAAAATGAAGTCAGGATCCTCATTACAGATACCAAACTTACTCATTATTGATTATTTGTTTTTTTTATTTTTAATTAATTTTTTATTTTTTATAAACATATATTTTTATCCCCAGGGGTACAGGTCTGTGAATCACCAGGTTATTTTTAATATCCATGTTAAATATGAGTATTCGGGTCATCCATGGGTCATTACTTGATTTTTTTTTTAAGATTTTATTTATTTGACAGAGATCACAAATAGGCAGAGAGGCAGATAAAGAGAGAGGAAGGGAAGTAGGCTCCTGCCGAGCAGAGATCCGGATGCGGGGCTCAATCCCAGGACCCTGGGATCATGACTCGAGCCGAAGGCAAAGGCTTTAACCCACTGAGCCATCCAAGCGTCCCCTCATTACTTGATTTTATAGCTGAAAACTTACTTGTAATTTTGTATAATTTGATTAATGTGAGTTTTGCTCAGTTAAAGGGTTTCTGACTGACCCCATTGTATTTTCAAGGATTGCTTTCTAAATTCCCATTTTCTCACTGGATGGTGAAACTACTGAAAATCTCATGGTTTTGGTTTCATTTATATTTAGATTTTGGTTTCTTATCTCTCTGGTTGGTATTTATTTAGAATTTGGAAAAAAAAAAAACCCACCAAAATAAAAGATTCATGTTTCTAAGCCTATCTTTGGGAGGTTGGCCTCATACATACTAGGTGCTTTTATAGCCCAGGACTCCAACTTTTTCCCTGCAGATTCTATAAGGCTGTAAAAACCTCTTTTGGTCCTTAGTAGTAGACTTTTGCTTAGATATGCCAAAAACAGATTATAGCCCTTATGGCAAAGTTGCCTTATTTATGGTTGATTTCATATTTTTCTGAGGTCCCAGCCCTCGAAATCTTTGATGTCTTACCAGATCTCCTCCAAGCTTTCATTGAATCTTTAGATGTATCTATATATCTGTGTATATTCAAATATCAATCTGATTGTTTCAGTGGGAGTGCTGGTGGACTTCTATAAGTTGCCCATTGTAGCTAGAAAGTCTTTCATCAATATTTTTAAGTAAACATCTCTTATGTTTTTTTTAAGCCTGGATATGGAGAAAGATAAAAGACAAACATTAAGTGTCTAAAAAATAAATGGGTGAAGTCAAGTGCAATTTATATAAAATGCTATGGTAAGTCCAGGCAGTTGTAAATTTTGTAAGTCATTACCATCATTTCTCAATTTGGTATTTATACTGTAGCTGTACTTATTTTGTAAATAAATTTATTTTTCATAAGAAAGTGTTTTTTTTTTTTTTAATGCCATGATAGTTCAGTTGGTTGCGTTTAGCTCCACACTTTTTCAACCCAAGTCTTTTCATGTTAGTACTATCTCTCCTTACAGATTTCATAGTTTGGTACTGTATTTTAGCATCCAAAAAGTTAGTGAATGCTTTAATCCAATTTTAAAAATAAGTTTTTCTCAGTGCTACAACACTCTTTATTTACCATTTAGTAAGATTTTTTGGAAGAAGAATCTTCTTATATTTAAACTCGAAATAGATTTTATATTTATAACTCTAATATAATGCATTTTCTATTTATAAAGACACATCATCCACTTTTTAAAAAATTCCACTTCATATAATGTTTTTGTGTATTTTAGAAAATATTTGTTCTTGGTCAGCATCAGTTTTTGATTATCTGCAGCAGAAAACTAAATTTTTTATTGTCATCTTTTATATTGGAAATTGAACCACAGTATAGCAGTAAGTAGGGATGTAGGACTATCATGTATGTTTTCTGGGTCTTTGTATTGAGATAAAAATGTGTCTCAAATTATCTGATATGTTTTAGACGTCATAGCTTTTTATTTATTTTTTTGGCATATTTTAGATACTAAGGGCACAGGTATTTTTCTTAAGATCTTAAATTTTTACCATTTGTGTTATTTTATAGAATTACAGTTAAAACTTACTATAATATAGGAAACTTTAATAAAAAGCAGTGAATGAGATTCTAAGAAATTGGTAGCAGGTACTTTGATTTGTTTTTGTTTTTATATTTTCTCTTACATTATATTATTATTTATTTTCATTGTTATTTTACTTCATTTTTGTGCTGTTGAATTTGAGGCATAGGTGTTTTTGTTCCTGTTGTTACACCTAGAAAATTAAGCTTTGTCTTTAGGCCTTGAAAATAAAGTGGGAATAGAGTAAATTTAAAAGCTGCAGGGTACCATTAGAAATAAACAGAGGAATGTGAAATGTTGATTAAAGATCAAAGAATAGTAGCAGAATTAATTATCTAGAAGCTGTGAAATCACTTATAAACTGCATAAAGCCAAGGCAAGGGAATTGAAAACTTATTACTAATTAATTCTTATAATACATTGATAAAACAGACAAGGCCACATCACAATGTTTTAGTAGAAATTTGGCTTTAGTGTCCACAATCATTTTTTGAAAGATATATGATTCAAGTGATTAAACTCTTAAAAAACTAACTTCAGAACATAAACATCTAACTGGAAGACAGGTCACAATTCAAGTGTAAGTGCACAGAGTTACTAGGTTTGGGTATAGAAATTATGAGGAAATATGAATATAATAATAGGAATATTATAAGGAATATGATTATGATAGGAATATGAATATAATAGCATAGCTATAATGAAGTGTGCCACTACCAGAACTCTGTAGGCAAGGTAAAGTAATACAGGCTTAACCGCTGAGCAAACATGCAGAACACAATATATAGAACCCCTGAACAAATATTTAGAAAACAGTGAGAGTTCTAGACAAAGAGACGAGGATATTTCAAAATGGAAAAATGGACTTATGCAAGAACTTTACACTGTGATTTTCAGGTGAGATAATAGCTTTCAGAGTACAAACTTCCAAACCTGGATTCTAGACCAAATATCAGCAACACTTTCTTGAGACTCAACTCTCTCAACTTCATGTTGATTCTTAGACTAATCCAAGCATTGAAAGAAAAAAAGTTAATCCATTTTACCTTTATTATTTTAACATCAGTTGACTTTGCCAAAGAGAGGTGCACAACCTTGAAGACTGGAGTTACAAAGGCATACATTCCAGATGTAGCTGGTATCTAAGCAAAGTCATAAAGATGTTTGTGGTGCTGTAAGCTCTGCAAAACCCACAGACATCATTTTTAAGTATATAAAAATACCATGTCACTCTTGTAAAGGCAATATCCATACCTAATATTTTAGAGATTAAAAATAATATCAGAAATAAAAACAACCTTCCATCCCCTTTACTCCCTAATCTACTCCACTTTTCCCTTCTGTCATAAGACTGTAGTGTCTTTAATTTTTCAAAGCTTATGTCTCCTATCTTTACTTCTGCTTCCTACACATCTTTATCAGGAATCTTATACCCCTGCTACCTTTATTATTCATTCATTAATTTTCTTTCTCTCTGTTTCTCATTTCTCCATTTCCTCTGTTGCTTTGTTTCCTTCTTTCTTTGATCCTTTGTTCACTCTACATCTTTGTCCCAATTCTTATGTTTTAGCATTCTTTTTTTTTTTAAGATTTTATTTATTTATTTGAGAGAGAGAGATCACAAGTAGGCTGAGAGAGAAAGAGGGAGCAGGAAGCAGGCTCCCTGCTCAGCAGAGAGCCCTACACAGGGCTCAGTCCCAGGACCTTGAGATCATGACCTGAGCTGAAGGCAGAGGCTTAACCCACTAAGCCACCCAGGTGCCCTTTAGCATTCTTTCATGATGAAAACAAATTGACCAGGAATAAAACTATCATTCTCAAAAAAAAGAGACTATCAATCTCTATTTCTTTTGAAAATTTTTGTCTTCTTTACTACATATCATCTTGAAATAATGTTTGTACTTACTTTTTCAGCTTTCTCAAATTTTTCAACAGCACCTGTTTCTTAAGTCATTAGTGTCTGGCCATGACAAACTATTTTATTCAGTCTTTGTAAAAATTATGCTCAATATCAACTTATGGTGATTGGCTTATATGAAATTATACTAGTTGGTTTATAGAAAATGTTTACCATATTTTATCTCTTTGAGGTATTTAATGGTGTTGTCAATACCCTGAGTTTTACAGTATGTTCTTCATTGGCTTCTATAATTCATTCCTTCCGATAGCACCTGATTCTCCTCCTAAACTTCTGACCTAATCTACAGATTAAATCATGGACTTAAGAGTTTTTAGTTTGATTACTTTATATTCTTTCAAACTCTTACTTGACAAATGTTTAATGGTGTATTAACTCTGATAATTTTATCATTTCTAAGCTGGACATTCTCAAATCTGTATCTCTTTCTCTAAACTATAGTGGAATTTATAATGTCCTTACTGAAAGTTCATAACAATATTTCCCTGTAGAATTCTCATTCATAATTATTTTAACTTAGACTATTTTATTGAATTTGTGACTTACCCTCACAAGATATATATGTAAATTATCTTGTCAACAAATTCCATTACTATTTATTCACCCTTTTTTCTTTTTTTACCATACACAGTTTCATTAACATTTTAATAGTCATTTTATTAAATTTATTAATGAACTTACTCTTGAATATACATTTTCTACTACACTGACAATGTTTAAATCACCACTGATTAACCTATACTTGGACTATTTGAAGAAAATTATCAGGTCTAACAATAATCTCTTCTCAGACTGGCTTTCTATGTACTGTATTGGCAGATTTCTTCTTAAAAAAACAAAGCTAGAGGTGTGTCTATTAACCAGGCTTAACCTTACACATTTATCTCTGCCTTAAAAGATAACATCAAATTATTTAGCTTAGTCCAAGAAGTCCTACATAGTCTCTCTCCTATCTTGTTCCCATGCTTAACATACCTTGTTCTGTTTTGTATGTGATCTTCAAAAATGTTTCTAGAATGTAAAAAGCTTCTTAATGACTCATGTTTCTGGTTTCTCTTGAATGCTTTTCTTATTTTTTACTTTCAACTTGGAAAAATTTTGCATGTCACCAGTTCTTACTCAAATGTTCTCCCCTTTGTTATTTCCCAAGACATATTTTTTCCATCTTTAGTATAATTGCATTTTGCTTTTCTTGTCTTCTAGAAAAACTGATTGAAAATCAAGGTATATTTGCTGAATGATTTAGATGGGTCATGTCTAAAGAACTGATAGGATTTTTCAGGAATCTTATATGAGGATTAATGTGAGGGTCTAGAGGCCTGTAAAATATAACTTTATTTAAAAGAAATAGTTCTGCACATTTAGACTACTTCTCAAAATCTTTTTCTAACCCTGTATTAATTGATAAGCCATTACTATGATTAGGGACAGTGCTGCAAAAAACAAAGTTGACCTGTCTTTTTGGGATGTTCTTTAGTTACTTCTGCCCTACAGTTGCATGTTTTGAAAAATATCTTCTTTATTTCTTATTGCCTCTATTTTATTCCTTCAGTTCCTTTTATCATATTATCCTTTGACAGATTATTGGTCTTGATAGAACTTATTTATCTAAATATTAATAAGGACAGCACACCATAAAATACCTCTACCAATAGATAGGAGAGAAGATAAATGGAGAAAAGCAAGGTAATTGGTAAAAATAGCATGCATGGAATTTTTCTGTAATACAAGAATCAGATAAATACTTATCCCCTATCCTAAAATAGAGAATATGACTCTTAAGAAAACAAAGGCAACAAAAAATAATTGAGAGCCAAGAAGAAGGAATATGATAATAGGAAATAATAAATAAGTTTTCACTAGTAAATGATACCTACAGTTTAAATAAAGACATAAAATAAAGAGATTAGAATCAAAAACAATTAGGAAGGATACACCTTAAGACTGAGTTAGGTAAATGGATATCAAATTTGAAAAATTATATAATTTGCATTTGATAAAACCGAGACAAATAAGTTAATAAATACATGTACCCCAAGAGATGGTGATATACAAAGAAGTTAGGTAACAAGGTTACAATTTAGGCATAACTGATATACCCTGGAACACTGAAAAAATAAAATTTAAAAAAGTAGTTGTACATAAAAATTATTAACACTATAAGAATGTGATGACATTAGATAAAAATCTGAATCTCCATATCAACTGGTATATTTGTCCAAGAAGAGTTGATAGAATGTTCTATGTTTTAACTGATAGCCTTGTATAGTATTGAACTAATAGAGTAAAAGTTATGTCTTACGGAAATTTGGACAATCTCTGCTTTCAGTTATTACCAGTATAAAGAAAAAGTCCTATGAGTATGTAGGCAAAGACTAGTTCCAAAAAATAAAATAAAATAGGAAAAGATCTGATTTGTCTTAATATTCCATGCTCAGTGCAAGATGACCAAGGAGGGGCGCCTGGGTGGCTCAGTGGCTTAAGTCGCTGCCTTTGGCTCAGGTCATGATCTCAGGGTTCTGGGATCGAGTCCCACTTTGGGCTCTCTGCTCAGCAGGGAACCTGCTTCCCTCTCTCTCTCTCTCTCTGCTTGCCTCTCCATCTACTTGTGATCTCTCTCTGTCAAATAAATAAATAAAATCTTTAAAAAAAAATGAGCAAGGAGTTTACACATTTTAAGGGAAGATGAGCATGAACCAAATACTCCTTTGGCCGGTGGTGGGGGACACAGACTTATTTTGCTTAGCATAATACACTCTAGTTCCATCCATGTTGTTACAAATGGCAAGATTTTTTGATGGCTGCTTAGTATTCCATTGTATATATATACCACATCTTCTTTATCCATTCATCTGTTGATGGACATCTAGGTTATTCCCATATTTTGGTTATTGTGGACATTGTTGCTATAAACATTCGGGTATGCATGCCCCTTTGGATCACTACATTTGTCTCTTTAGGGTAAATACCCAGTAGTGCGATTGCTGGGTTGTAGGATAGCTCTATTTTCCACTTTTTGAGGAACCTCCATACTGTTTTCCACAGCGGCTGCACTAGCTTGCATTCCCACCAACAGCGTGGGAGGGTTCCCATTTCTCTGCACCCTCGCCAACCTGTGTTGTTTCCTAACTGGTTAATTTTAGCCATTCTGACTGGTGTGAGGTGGTATCTACTGTGGTTTTGATTTGTATCTCCCTGGTGCCGAGTGATGTTGAGCACTTTTTTATGTGTCTGTTGGCTATTTGGATGTCTTCTTTGAAGAAATGTCTGTTCATGTCTTCTGCCTGCAACATTTCTTGATCACATACAGCTACAAAGATTATCTCCATGCTCAGGGGTTGTGCATGGGGTCCATTTCTTGTTTTGTGATGTGCAGGAGTAACCTGTTCTTTCTGCAAAGGGGGTTGAGGTCTACAGCTACACCAAGGGAAATAAGTGTGACTTAAATGAAGGAAAAACATGCTTTTTTTGCTTTTTTTTTTTTTTTTTTTTTTTTTTTTTTGCTAGGCTAATCAGAAAGCTGAGGCAGCTTCAAACAGACTTGTCCTTTTGTGGCCTGGGAAAGTTCTAGTTCTTTACTCCTCAAAACTAGCTGTCTGCAAATCTCAAAGAAAGTAAACTAGCTCTATTATATATCAAGGGCCTTATATCAGCAAGTTAACCCTTAAGACTGGCTGGAGTGCTGTTCCAGGTTCAGGAATGGCAAGACCACCAAGACCACCACTGACCACTGTGAACATCTCTAAAACATTTGACTTGCATTTTATCTCAGCTATCAGACTGTTCCCTTTTGTGGCTCCAGAGAGCACCCTTCCACCTCTAACTGCTCTCAGTATTCTATCTTTGTGCTCCTACTGCAGTTCTTTGGGTCCCATATTTTCCTTATTCCTCTCCAAGTCTAGCTAGATTATAAGAGTTAAGTTCATAATTATAAAATACGAACTAAACAGTAGTTTAAAATTCTGCAATTTTATCCAAGTCGCATCAAAGTACAAAGCCATCTTTCAAATACCACAGACTATTTTGTAAACATAAATTTTTGAATGAATTCAGTTACATTACTGTATGAAGAGAATTACTTGACCCTTTTAATATTATAAGTAAAAATACTGAAATAGAGACATTGAAATTTATCTGTATCTATATGGATATTCAAATGAGTCCCTTTTTATTGTACTTGATTTTTCCCTTGTGGATGGTTTTTCAAATGCTCTGTTTAAGTATTAAGTTTGATCCCTCACTAAACCAAGAACCTGCTTTGTAGGGAAATGATTCTTTTTCTTTAGCAGATTGTCCTTGCAGACAGTATACCTGCTGCTTAAAATCCC
Organism: Mustela nigripes; assembly: GCF_022355385.1. NCBI lineage: Eukaryota > Metazoa > Chordata > Mammalia > Carnivora > Mustelidae > Mustela > Mustela nigripes. The sequence continues at coordinate 76,620,741 of NC_081569.1, forward strand.
AATTTTCTTGCTCCTTTTTTTTTTTGTCATTTCACATATCCATGAAAGTAAAATTATTGAATAACATAATTTTGAGCCCTAAAGAAACTAAGAATTCTGAAAGATAGGGACTTAACAAAGCATTAATGTATTTTACATTTTATCATGCTTTATTACTGTCTAGCACCTTATTTACAATAAAAAATAATGAGTTGTAGAGATACCTATTAAGGGATTTCATGAGAAATGACTTCATTCTTACTATGAAACTAAATGTAGACAGCAGCACAGTATTGTTCAGGATAAATGACTATTTGATGGGATGATTATACCAGGAGGGATAACCTTTGCTGTGGTGCACAGATTCTCAGGCTCAAAAATCTAGTCAATACTAGTAGGAATATCCCTGAGATACCTTTTCTGGCAATGGATGAGAAAGCTCTTTCTTTTAGGACATTCAGAGGTCAGTGCTTACAATTTCACTAGCAACCAATATCTATTTAGCATGTCCTTTGTTAGAGAAGTGATAGGGATATAGATTTTCCTCAAATTTAACTAAAAGATAGAAAGCACCATCAAGAACAAGCAAAAAACAATGTAGCACATGTATATATCAGTATAAAAGTATTATACTTATATATACCTGTATATAGTACTACTATATACCTGTATATATACTTCTATATACCTGTATGTGTGTGTGTGTGTGTGTATATATATATATATATACATATATATATATATATGTATATATATATATATATACAAATATATATATATATATATACAAATATATATATATATATATATATATATATATATATATATATTTCTATATACCTGTAAATGAAGGCTTCACAAATAAAAATGAATTTGGTAGCCAAGTAGAAATGAAGCCATGAAGTTTAAAACCAAACATACCCTGTGTGCTGAGAATCATCTCTGCCTTTCATTTTGAGAAATGATCATACATGTGACATAAGTCTGAAGGATTATTTTGCAAGCCTTTTGTTATTGTTGTTAGTCTTTTAATCTCAGACTTTGAAGTATTAATGAACTGAACTGGGGATATAAGACTGCAGTGGCAAACTGCAGGTGAAGTATACTGTTATACCATAATAATGATTTTGAAAACTTTAACATCCCTAAAATTCACATGTATATATAATGCCAGATCATGTTTAGAGTCACTTATACAACATACTTGCTTATACAACTTGGAGAACTCTGGGATAAACAAGATTTTTTTTTTTCTTGAAACTCATTAGAAGATAGATTATGTGAGTTTTGGGAGCTGAAGATCAAGAAGGGGGCTAGGTAAGGAATGTAGTGAATTTAAAGCTGTTTGTAAGGCACTACTGATATGTTAGTTCAGTTATTCCAGTAGTGTGTTCATGGGCTGTACTGCAGAAAAGTAGGACAATCTCTTTGGAAAATGTGAAAAGGCTCTTTTAGCTGAAGTCTTCATTTTTCTTAGTGCCACCTCGGTAACACATACATTATTTATATATAAACTACTGATTGATAATTGGAAAAATTTAAATGAACTGAATGTGTGTATGTGTTTGTGCACATGTGCATGGGTGGGCATATACATGCATGTGTGTGGCAAGGTCACCAAATAATTGAGAGACCTTTTGAACTGAATATAGTTATCTGCTGTACTTGATGGAATAGTGATTTCTTAACATCATTCCTCAAATCCATATTTCTTTCAGATCTAGAATTATTACAAATGAGACATTTGACATCATCTTCCTCCTGCTTCCACACTAGGAATGAGTGAACATTTGTCACGTAACAGCAGAATCTTATATTTTTTTAAATACAATTATCCTTATACTTGTCTGTGATAATTTCTAAGTATTTTACCCAGTTTCCCAGACATAGTTTTGGAACCCCGCTTCATTTGCATTTTCTCTCTGTTTCTCTTTCTCATTCTTATGTTCACTTTTTGCTGGCTTTACTCCATATTCTCCAAATCCAAGTGAATCTATTAAAATAATTAGGGTCAAGAGTATTTTCAAACTAATTATTCTCTGTACATTTCATGTACAACAAGCAACATGTACATATTGTGTATCTATACAAAACAGGGTTAAGTCAGAATGTTTCTTTTGCTTATAAGACATTTATTCAATGAGGAATGAAATCTAGGTTGGTCAAAAGGACTCAGGAATCTCAGAAAATGAATAGTTCTTAAGAGAATTCCACTTTGCTTTATATATCAGCATATTTTGAGGTCAGGGGCACTTGGAGCTCTAGCTCAGGAAAGAAACTTAGCTCAGATTTTGAATTCTCAGGTGATGGTGTCCTTTTAAATAATAAGCATGGGGAAGTAAAAACATTTCTACCTATTAAGATGTGTTTCCTTCATTGCAAAAAGCTAAATTTATATTTAATAAAGACATGAACTCCCTACTGAAAATTTCAACTGTGAGTAAACTTCAAAAATCCTTTCTAATTTTTTTTTTCAAATTTGGATCTTTTAAATGCATACCATTTTCTCAGACCTTACTTAGACTCAATTATGTATTTTTTCTTTAAAAAGTTGTAAAAACATAAAGTTATTTAAAAGATAGTGTGTTCCTTAAAAATACTTATTTAAGCTTTTCCTATGTTTCAGGAACCATGAAAGGAATACAAGAATAAAACAATACAGATTCATTCTGGTTAGGATATATGTCAGTTAAACATAACAGAGAGGTTCTTTAGGAAAGTTCTGCCATATTACTAGTCTGCCTCCCCCTAGCAGAGCATTCCATCATTTGCAGTGTGAAATATACCTTGTTAGAGGCCCTACCAGAGGTAAGCAGCAGAAGAGGGAGCTGTGGATGATGGCTTAGTCTCAAACTATTCTTAGATTTATTTTTTGTTTGCTCTTTGGAGTCTTTGTTTTATATATATATATATATGATTTTAAACTCTTGAAGGTTTTTGTGCATTTCAGCATTACTCAAATTCTGATGCTTTTAGTCATGTTGTGTTGTCCATGAAATATTTGATAGATATGCTCTTTCCTTGAGCATCATATTTGCTTCTACAAAAATATCTCAAAGTATGAGGAATTTGTAATTTTCATCATAACTGACAGGACTGGCAAGCACACTTCTCTCAACTGACTTGGTGCATATTTCTGATATACATAAATTATGAAAGAAGCCTTTATTTGTTTATAATCTTAAATTCTCAGAGCAGCAAAACAGATTATAACAGACTTGTTCAAAATTAAGTAAAACTGTATTTAGATTATTTTAGAATAATACACTATATTTTATTGTAGGAAGTTGAAGGTATTTGAGGCAACAAAAATGATGGTTAAAAGAGCGCAAAGCTGATAAACACCGTGAGTTAAGCACTTTGTGCTAATAGTTTATGTACTGCTTTAAATACACATTACTAAGCTGCCTTAACATCAAAGACTGTTCTGCTTGGTAGGTTCATGGTAGTGTACTGCTTTATGTTTCAAGTTTCAGCTTGGTGCAAATTGAATCAGCTGAGTTGCAAAATCAAATTTATCATAAAAGTGGTAACTGACCATTAACTACTATATAATGCTGTAAACATGACCCTATCATGAAACTACAAGACAGCCTCTTCTAGAACATGACAGACAGTTAGGAGGAACAGGAAAAGTCAGTGTATTTGTCACTAAGAACAAGAAAGATAAAAGGAACACGATCTTGTGTTCATTGTTTTCTTCACAATTTTAAGACACGCACTGTGCTCTTAATGGCAAATGCCTAGAGGAATGGTGCCTTCATTTTAAATTACAGCTATGTTTGTTTAAGACATTGTATCGGCATTTTCAAGGAGTTACTTTTCTATAGTAGATATTTTGTTTTAAGTGCAGCAAAAGGCCAAGCTCAGATTCATTCCTAATGAGCCATGTGTTAATGTCAAAGTCTCTGCTGTCCACTCAAATGCCAAAGAACACATCTGACTTTATAATGAGCCAAACAGTTGTCTCTTCATAATCTCTGTTAGCCTTCTGTTAGATAGCTGCATCCAAAATTTATAACACATAGATGGAGGCTGTTGTTGTAATGGCTGAAATCCAATCAAAGATATAAAACTTCTGATATTGTGTCAATATTATTACCAAGTCTTTGCCATTCTATCTCCACATCAAATAAATTGGTCCAACAAATTCCAAATGAAATCTTGCCTGCTTTTAATCTATTCTGTATACTAATGCGGGGAAGATCAAAACCAGATGACAGGCATCAAAACAATTAGACAGTGGCCGGATGGTTGGAACATAGGCAAAAGTTTGAAATGGTACTTCCAAATCTTTCTTCTCTGGAGAACATGCATTCCAACTAATCACCTAATTTTTTATACTTTTAGGTCCTAAATTTTGTTCCTGATTTGACGTTTATTGACATTCAAACAGTTGTTTAGCTTTTTTCATTGTCTAGAAAATATGTCATACTTGCTTAACATGAAAATGAATGCCTTTACATAGTCATGGATAATGAAAAAGATATCTAAAAATAAGGGGACTTTTTAGATAAAGTGTTATACATATACATGACAATTTTGAGTTGAAATTAGATACATAATTCAGGCAAATCTATAAAATTGAAAGATAGTCACATTTTTGTTTCATTTCCAAGCGAGTCAGTCTATATTGATATAAGTTCCTGGATAGATTTTTCAAGTATTTACCCTTAAGTTAAATAGGGAAATTAGAATATTTATACATTAACTTGAAAATATTTTACTTTAGTAGAGATAGAAATACATCAGAAGAAAACCAAGACATAGAAAAACAACATTAGAAATAAATGTAGTTAAATGTTACTGTCTTTGATTGATGAGACTTTAAGAATTTTTACTTACTTTCTTGTATTCTCTAAGTTGACTATAATGAGACTGCATTTCTTTTTAAAGTTTCAGCTGAAATACATGAATATCTAACTTCTGGCACCACACAAATTAAGCTTGATAGTGTGTTCTACTAGTGGGGACAAGCATATTAAAATGATGTCACGGTCTCTGTACCTTTGCTATATGCTTCAGGATCTGTCTTAGTTTTTATTTTTTAATAAGGTTTCTTTAAACATATCTTAGTAAAGGAGTTAGCAACTAAAATGATAGTTTATATAAAATTTCTTTTAATGTATATATTGATAAAATGTAATATTAAATAATATCAAATATAGCAAGTACCTTAGAATTAAGATAACAAAATATGCAGAATCCATATAGCAAACTTGTAGGACAAGGTAGTTCTAAAATTGGTATGAAATTGCAAAGGTTCAAGATAGCAGAGTTGGTTTTGAAAAAGGCAAAAACTAGAGGATTTACTTTGTCAGATATCAAAACTAATTACCAAACTGTTCTGTTTGGTATGTAATTGGTATGTTATACAATTGTTGGAAAGATCAGTTTACTTTTCAAAGCTAAAAGTGGAAAGTGGTGTAGTGATGCATCTCCTAATGAGGAATCAGGAGTGAAGAGTGAGAGAGACTGATTCTCAAATCTGTATCTTCGACTCTGATATCTTCCTGGAATTACAGATTCATATATCTGGCCATATACTAGGCCACATCATTTTCTTGTCTAATATTCACCTGAAATTTAGTATGTTCTAAAAATAACTGTTGATTTCTTTCTTTTCTTTCTTTTTTTTTTTTTAAGATTTTATTTGTTTATTTCACAGTGACACAGTGAGAGAGGGAACACAAACAGGGGGATTAGGAGAGGGAGAAGCAGGCTTCTTGCTGAGCAGGAAGCCCCATGCGGGGCTGGCTCCCAGGACTCTGGGATCACAATTTGAGCTGAAGGCAGACCTAAATGACTGAGCCACCAAGGTGCCCCAGAACTGTTTATTTTTTATAATCTTCTTCCACATCTATATTTCTCTCAAAAATACCAGTTATTCACATATTATGTGTAGCTATATTGGCATAGGACCTTGACACCTGCAGTTTCTATTACCACACTAACCTGGGTTGCTTGTTTTTGGATCTTGAATTATCCTTTTGCAGTTTATTCAGATTAAATATGTGTTATGAGTACTTGCTCTTTATTCTAACCAGAATTTAGATAATCAGAATACTTTGCTTTAATTGAATCTCCTTTGCAACTGTAGTAATGAAAAATGGTATATAGCAAATACTACTTACTTTTTTTCATTAGGAAAATCACAGCCTATTAAAATAATACAGCTTTTATTTACAGTTTATATTACCACTATTTAATTTGTTTTAATAATTGCTAATAAACTAATATTAAAGCAATAGAAGAACAAATATTTTAGGATAAGCAGCATTTTAACTATGATTCAAAATTATAATTCAGGTTTCATTACTAGTTCCCTTTAGGGGGAAAAAAGTTTATGTTGTGTTATGACAATGCAGTGTAAATCTTATTAAATCTGTGGCTTAGATTTATGTTCTAAGGAATAACTTGTGATAGATGACAATTAGACAATTCAAGAAAATGCTTAACATCAGTTATAAAAGTGTAGTAAATATAAATAATTATCAAGTACATCTAAATGTGTGTAATATTTTATCTAGGACTACATTTGAGGATATGGTAGTACTACTTATCATAATGAGAGAGTTATAACTTACTGTGATTGATTTTCTTTCTTTCTCTTTTTTTACTTTTTGCCCAGCAGTTGTTTTTGTATTTCCACCCTGCTTCATTCTGCATATGGAGATACTACAATATAGATTGCCTTCTCATTTGAAGATCTAAATATTTAAGAAATAAGGGATGAGCTCTTACCAGCCCTTACATAATACTCATATAAGTATATGCATATGGATTTATTTAATTACTATAAATATTTATGTTTACCATATACCTTTAAATCAAGATTCATATACATTCTAATGCAACAATCACTTAAGTAAGATTAACTGAGCAATATAAATGGTATTTAGTAAGTCTTATTCATTTTATTCTGTTAAAAATTTTAATACACTATCCTTTCAAAAAATACACTAAAGCTCCTATTTTAAGTTGCAACTACTTGTTGGTATAGCTCATACTTTACATTTGCCGAGCATTAAGTTCAGTATAACTACTTTATGGGATGAATCAACCACTTAAGAGCTAGGATGTGGATTTTCATCCAAATATTCTTCTTCATTAGAATCAAAGGATCAGCCTTAGCAGAAAAAGTTGTGTTTTAAATCATATGTGGCATTTAAAGATATGATATTTAAATATATGACTATCATATATAAACTTACAAATCCTAACAAATTGAGTAAAAGTCTCAACCCAGATCTCTATTAATGATATAAGGAGTAACAACTGTAGAGGGCTGGAGGAATCCAGTTACATCTGTGCTGTGTTCTTGAACTCTGTCTCAGTTAATACCCAGTCTGTTCCCTGAACCACCCTGATTGAAAGCTGAAAACCTGGATTGCATTTACCTGCTTCAAAACTCTGGTGTCCCATTCAATAGCTGTTTGACTTTTGTTAAGTTGCTTAATTTCTCGGCTTTCACCTTTCTGTTTATAAGGTGGAGATAACAATGGTATCTAACTGCTATGGTTTGAATATTCTTTGAATATCCTCAGAATTCTTATATTGAAATCTTAACCCCAAAGATGATGGTATTAGGAGGTGGGGCCTTTGGGAAGTGCTTAGTTTATGATAACAGCCCAGATTCTTCCATAATGTTGGAAATTTAAGATCAAAAGACCCCACAAAGAGAATATGTTAGGATATCTCACAAAGGATGAAATAATGTAGCTTGTATATCCTGTAGTTTTTCCTCCATTTAGAGCTATTTCTATATATATTTAGAAAGGGCAGATATCTTAGGACTTCGATATTATCATTTACAAAATTTTTAGAAAGCTTATACAATGAGAATTAGACTAGGTATATTGTCATTCACATAATATTTCTTGAACCATAAGTCATTCAACTTTTCTAATACTCTGTCAGTTAGAAAAAAAAAATCTGTCTTTTTATTTATTTTTCTCATTGTGGTAAGTGTATTCTTGAATCCCTATCACCTATTTCACACATCCCTTCATCCACCTCCCCTCTGATAACCATCAGTTCATTCTCTATAATTAAGAGTCTATTTGTTGGTTTGTCTCTTTTACGCCCCCCCTCTTATTTTTTTTTCCTTTTCTCATTTCTTTTGTTTCCACAGATTAATGAAACCATATGGCATTTGTCTTTCTCTGACTGATTTGTTTTACTTAGCATTGTATTCTCTAGCTCTGTCCATGTTGTTGCAAATGGGAAGATTTTGTTCTTTTTTTATGAATGAATAATATTCCATGATCTCTCTGTCTCTATTCATCCATCTGTCTGTCTACCTCCTTTTTCCATTCATCAGTGGATCAGTTGATGGATGCTTGGGCTATTTCCGTAGTTTGGCTATTGTAAATAATGCTGCAATAAACATAGGGGTATATTTTTCCCTTTGAATTACTGTTTTTATATTTTTCAGGTAAATATCTAGTAGTGCAATTACTGGATCATAGGATAGTTCTTTTTTTCAACTGTTTTTTTAACTGTTTGAGAAACCTCCATACTGTTTTCCACAGTAGCTGTACCAGTTTGCATTCCTTCCAACAGTGTTCCTTTTTCTGCGTATCCTCATCAACACTCATTTTTTATTATATTGTTATTATATTGTTGATTTTAGTCATTCTGATAGCTGGGAGGTGATATCTTATTATCCTTTTGATTTGCATTTCTTGGTGATGAATGATGTTGAGCATTGTTTCATATGTCTGTGGGCCATCTAGATGTATGTCTTCTTTGAAGAAATGTCTATTCTTGTCTTCTGCTCATTTTTAATTGCATTACTTATTTTGGGGGTGTTGAATTTTTCACATTCTTTACATAATTTGGATGCTAACCCTTTACTGGGTATGTCATTTGCAAATATCTTCTTCCCATTCCATAGGTCGTCTTTTAGTTTTGTTGCTTGTTTCCTTTCCTGTGCAAAAGCCTCTTATTTTGATGTAGTCCAGCTGTTTATTTTTGCTTTTGTTTCCTTTGCCTCAGGAGACATATCTAGAAAAATGTTGCTGCTGCCAATGTCAGATAAATTACTGCCTGTGCTCTCTTCAAGGATTTTAATGGTTTCAGGTCTCACATTTAAATCTTTAATCCATTTTGAATTTATTTGTTTTGTATGGTGAATGAAAGCAGTCTAGTTTCTTTTTTTTTTTTTTTTTTTTTTTTGCATATTGTTGTGTTTCCCAATACCAATGACAAGATGTTTTTTTTTTCCCATGTGTATCTGTTCCTCTGTTGTCAAAGATTAATTGACCATAAAATGGTGGGGTTATTTCTGGATTTTCTTTCTTCTATTCCATTCATCTCTGTGTCTCTTTTAATGCCAGTACCTTACTGGTTTGTTGTTGTTGTTATCTTAAGTAGACTCAGCGTCCAGCATGGAGCCCAATGCTGGGCTCGAAGTCAAGACTGAGATCAAGACCTGAACTGAGATTAAGAGTCATATGCTTACCCAATTGAGCCACTCAATTGCCTCAGTACCATACTGTTTTAATTACTACCACTTTGTAATATAACTTAAAGTCTGAAAATGTGATACCTCCAGTTTTGTTTTTGAATTATGTCTTAATTTATATACTCTGGGACCTTAGGATTTATATTTTGTGTGTGGTAAGGCATTGATTTTTATATCCAAGGCATCAGTTCATTGATTTTTTTTAGCTTATTTATTTTTTAGGTATGCATAACAATTAGGAGATTCCAAGCTGCATAGAAAATTCCTCAGAACACAAACTACAAAGTTCAAGTTAATAATGTACCTTGTGAGGATACATGCATATAAAGAAACAATATGGTTATTTACTCACCACATTTACTCATTTATTTGACAATTAGTTCTTGAGCTTCTATTATGTGCCAGGCACTATTAAGCATATTGCAGAAACATCTGAAAGCAACAACAATCAAAACAAGCTCTGTCTTCTTGGAAGAGAGAGATAAGTACATAAGCAGATCCATAAATAAGATAATTTCAGAGTGTGATGAATGGTATGAAAGATATTAGGATGACTAGAAAAGGAGAGGAAAAGGAGAGGAAAGAAAGGAGAGTTATCTTCAAGTGGGTTTAGGTCAGATTTCTTTGAAGAAATATTTGAACTGATTAATGAGATGGGTCTATATCATGTGAAGATTTGGGAAAGAGTATTCCAGGCAAAGGGAACACTTAGTTATGCTAGTAACATAAAAATGACCTTATCCTGATAAGGAATATGACGAAGACTTTTGTTCACTGTAGCTTGAACGGAATGGGGTAGGAGAATGTTCAACAGGAGATGAAAGTAGTGGAATAGGAAGAACCATATTTTGAAGTCTGCTGAGCCGTGATAAGGTCTTGGGATTTATTTCTAATCATAAGAATATCTTAATTCCCTGAAACCTGGTAGGTAGATAGATGGAGAGATAAATAATTCAGCTTCGGTTAATTAAAAGAAACAGGTGATGTGGAACAAAACTGCTTTAAAAAAAAAACAAACTTTATTTCACAATCACTAACCTCCACATTATCAGTGGCCAATGAACTGTGACATCTTCATATCTTTATAATTTGCCCTGTATTTTGACAGTTATTTCTCTACCTTGGCAAATTCAGCACCAAGTCTTCACTGCTTTTCTTACACATTAATAAAATATAAAACATATGGACAACTTTTTTCTCTTGGATTCTTGGCTCCAATACTATTCACTGTTGAATAGTGTTGAACAAAAAAGTTATCACCTGAAATCTACAGTGGGAGCCAACAATATCCAACACCATGTTCATAAGCTGGTTAGGGTATTCAAATATATTATCCTTAATATCATGGCTCCCTTCCTGCCCAAATGAGGGCATATAGTTTTCATAATTGTTATTGGTATTGAATGCTGACCTATGGGTTATTGTTTTTTTTTTACTCATTAAGCACTTATTATAGCTAAACATATCTGATGTAGTACAACTTATAGAGCAACATAATTTAGAAGGAAAACAAAAGATAATTTGCATAATAAAGATATTATAAATTTAAGTAGAAAATTATGTGACAAATTACATAAAAATATCTACAGATTTTTTGAGGACAGAGAATAAATATCTCCACGTATTGAAAGAAAAATTGGAGAGCCTTTAACCTCAGAAATGCAGAAAAGTTGGATTTATTTCTATCTCTGTTTCCTTTTCCAGTGAGGATGTTGGGCGCCTTTCAGAAACGCATGTACCCTCCTGTTTCCCTACCCCCAACTGCCCACACACATGCATTAGGAGCTAAAACACTAGACTCGGCCACTGGCCAAAGAGTGGCCTTAGTTTGAAATTTCTAAAAATTTAAACAGATCATACTAGAGAAGTATTATCAAGATTTTCGTTGTTGTGTTTCTTTGTTTTTTAAGCTGTATTTCAGCAGTTTACTTCCACAAGTGAGGACTGAAACTTAAACATTCTCTTAATAGTAGTATATATAAAGTGTCTTAGAGTACTTGCTCAATAAATATTTGAATATATAAGAAAATATATTTTAGTTGTTAAGCTATTAAGGCCTCCCTGATCCTAATCAGTGCCTTGCCTGCCTTTTGTAATGCCAAATTATACCCAGGGTTGCATTGATCAATGCCTCTTCATTGTAGTTCTTGACTAACTACAAAGTACTTACCTACATTTTTTGGCTATCTTCTTGATATTGATATTGATTTTCTTGATATTCTTCTTGATATTGACTTCTATTTTAGTTTATTCATATTGACTATTAATATGCTGGTTTTTTTTTTTTTTTTTTTTTTTTTTTTTTTTTTTTTTTTT
>NC_081569.1:76632604-76662677 GCF_022355385.1 Mustela nigripes
CCCGGCAACCCTCAGTTTGTTGTGAGATTAAGAGTCACTTATGGTTTGTCTCCTAGTGAACCGATTTTATAATGCGTTTCCTGTTTGGTTACTAGGTGATTTTGGGTTAGTTCTGTTTTTGCTCAATTCTTGTCATGGTAGGGTTAATTGAGGGTCCTATGCAAATAGCCTTAAAATAAAAAAGATGTACCTAGGTCCTTTTACCCAAAATGAACCACTTGAAAAACATTATTATTTTGATGCATTTGTTTAGATTATAGTATTTCTTTCAAGCCATTGTTAGAGTTCCTTTAATATTTTATTCCTTTCTTTCAAAAAATTAAATTGCGCTTATGTAATATATGTAATTCTAATAAAAGTAAAGAGTTTCACTCAGCAATTATCATTTCCTCTGCCATTTTGATAAAAATGTTTCACCTGGACACTTGTATTTATGGCAATCCTAATTATAGCACTTAATAACCATTACTGGAAGTAGTCTGCTATATATTAATATTCACTCATAGATTGTGAGCATCTTAATGGTCTTCAGCATTTGTCCATTCTAGATGTGCCAATAAATAGCCTTATTTTTTCCTGGAATGTAAAATGTGCTCAGTAAATGTTGATTGAAGACATGGATGAATGAGAAAACCATTTTAAAACTTTTATCAACATTGGTGGAAAGTTACATGGCATTCTCTATTTAAAAATAGTGAATACTTTTTCAGAACTTGAAGGACAATAACTTTAATCCTTTCTAAAAACAAGGCAATGTTATTGCTTCCTAATCTTCCATGAATACTTATATTTTCAACTATTCATAACAGTCTTTGTCAATGTCTCCACTAACTCACATTTTAATTCTCTTAGGTTTTCTGATAGATACTATCTGGTCCTCTTGATTTATTCTAATTTCTCATCTGGCTTGAGTTTAATTCTTTGAGAATTTTGACTTTGCCAATTATATGTTCAGGATTTTCTTAAAATACACCTTGGACATAAAAATTTCCGTATTTTATATTACCCAGAATAAAAGACATATATGCAATAAATTTCTTATAAGAAATATGTAAATGTAAATTTACAAATGTAAATTTCTGACTTATAAGAAAAATGTAAACATACATTTATGCTGTATTAGGGCATAAATGAAATACCACTTATTATTATTTCTAGTACATATAAAAGTTTTCCTTTATGTAATGCTGTTAAAACTTGAATTTCAGAGCATTTCTTTTTCTTCATTAATTTAATTTTTTGACTTTTTGCTATGTTTTTTTAAATTTTTTTCTCCTAAGTTTTTATTTAAATTCAAGTTAGTTAACATACAGTGTAACATTAGTTTCTGGTATAGAATTGTGTGATTCAGCATTTCTGTATAACACTTGGTGCTCATCACAAGTGTCCTCCTTAATCCCCATTGCCTGTTTAACCCATCTGTCTGCCCACCTCCCCTCTGATAACCATCACTTTGTTCTCTAGAGTCTTTCTTTGTCTTCCTCTTTTTTCTTTCTTATGTTCGTTTCTTTGGTTCTTAAAATCCAGGTATGGGTGAAATCATAATAGTATTTTAACTTTCTCTGACAGACTTACTTCACTTAACATAACACACTCTAGCTCCATCCATGTTGTTGCAAATGACAAGATTTCATTCTTTTTATGGCTGAGTAATATTCCGTATTAAATATAATTGAAATACCAGATAGTATTTGAGGTGTATGTGTGTGTGTACATACATACACACACACCACTTCTTTATCCATTCATCAGTTGATGGACATTTGGGCTCTTTCCATAATTTGGATATTGTAGATACTGCTGCTATAAACATTGTGGTGCATGTATCTCTTCGAATTAGTATTTTTGTTTCCTTTGGGTAAATATTTAGTAGTGCAGCTGGATCTAGGGTAGTTCTATTTTTAATAGTTTGAGGAGCTTTCATCCTGTTTTCCAAAATGGCTGCACCAGTTTCATTCCCACCAGCAGTGCAGGAGGGTTCCTCTTTCTTTAGATCCTCATGAGTACCTGTTGTTTCTTTTATTGTTGATTTTAGCCTTTCTTACAGGTATGGGGTGATAGCTCATTGAGGTTTTGATTTGTATCTCCCTGATGATGAATGATATTAAGCATCTTTTCATGTGTCTGTTAGTCATCAGATGTCTTCTTTGGAAAAATATCTGTTTATGTCTTCTGCCCATTTTTAATTGGATTGTTTATTTTTGAGGTGTTGAGTTTGATAAGCTCTCTATGTATTTTAGATGCTAACCCTTTATCAGATAGATGATTTGCAATTATCTTCTCCTATTCCATAGGTTGCTTTTTTAGTTTTGTTGATTTTTTTCCTTTGCTGTGCAGAAGCTTTTGATTTTGATGTAGTCCCAAAGTTTATTTTTCTTTTTTTCCCCCCCTGTGTCAGAGACCTATCTAGTAAGAACTTACTATGGCTGATGTATAAAGGTTACTGCCTGTGTTCTCCTCTAGGATTTTAATGGCTTCAACTCTCACATTTAGGATGTTAATCCATTTTGAATTTATTTTGTGTATGGTATATAAGAAAGTGCTTTAGTTTCATTCTTATTTATGTTACTCTTCAGTTTTCACCATATGTTGAAGAGTCTGTCTTTTTTCCATTGGATACTTTTTGTTGAAGATTAGTTGACCATATAGTAGTGGGTTCATATCTGGGTTTTCTATTCTGTTCTTTTAATCTATGTGTCTGTTTTTGTGCTTGTACCATACTCTCTTGATTACTACAGCTCTGTAATATAACTCAAAGTCTGGAATTGTGATGTCTCCAGCTTTGCTTTTCTTTTTCAAGGATGCTTTTGGCTATGCCAGGTCTTCTGTGGTTCCATACAAGTTGTAGGATTGTTTGTGCTAGCACTTAAAAATGCTCTTGGCATTTTGATAGGGATTGCATTAAATTTGTAGTATACTTGCTTTGAGTAGTATAAACATTTTAACAATATGTATTCTTTTAATCCATGAGCATAGGATGTTTTTCCCTTTCTTTGTGTCATCTTCAATTTCTTTCATAAGTGTTTTATAGTTTTCAGAATACAGATCTTTTACCTCTTTGGTTAGGTTTAGTCATTTCTCTTTCTGCTGCTTCATTATTTGTATATAGAAATGTGGCAGATTTCTGTGTGTTGGTTTTGTATCCTGTGACTTTACTGAATTTGTATATCAATTCTAGTTATTTTTTGGCAGATTCTTTGGGTTTTCTATATAAAGTATCATGGCATCTGCAAAGAATATAAATTTGACTTCTTTATTGCTGATTTGGATGCCTTTTATTTCTTTGTGTTATCTGATTGCTGTGGCTAGAACTTCCAGTACTGTGTTGAATAGTAATGGTGACAGTGACATCTCTGTCTTCTTCCTTTCCTCATTAATTTTAAATTTTATTCTGTATTCTGTGCTTTTACCTATTTTTGTTCTCTTGATTTCTAAATTTCACAAACATGGGTTTGTATATTTTTGTGTTTTTAAAACACTCTTTTTCTGTTAATTTTGAGTACTTAAGTACCATGTAATAGGTATCCCTTTCTTACTCTGCCACTCTTATTTCCTCAAAACAAACAAATAAAAACAAAAACCAAAAACAGAGACATCCAGAAAACTGGTGGAATTTATCTACCATCACTTGAGACTCTCAAGAATACCTTAATCCACAATAACCCAACTCGAAGCACTTTTAAAGCTCTCAAGAAAGAATAAAGATTTTTTTGATATTCCTTTCTTGCTATTTCTTTTTATTGTCATGACAGCTAATAAGCTTATATTTTTGTCACTCACTTTTCCTGTTCCATTTTGTACAGCTAAAACTCATATATCTATCAAATATTGACAATTCCAACTCCTAGAGTGTTTGACTTTCCTCACTGAAGTATTGGAGTTTCTCGTTCATTGTGTATATGAGGGCAGGAGCAATGTTTTTACTCATTTACAACTATGACCTCCATGCCTAGTTCAAGGCTTGTTCCATATTAGGTACTAAATAAGTTATTCAGTAATGTATATATCTGCATACTAATAAATCGTATGACCATCAAGAAGAATAAATGAAACAAGATGGGATTGGGAGGGAGACAAACCATAAGTGACTCTTAATCTCACAAAACAAACTGAGGGTTGCCGGGGGCAGGGGGTTTGGGAGAAGGGGGTGGGATTATGGACATTGGGGAGGGTATGTGATTTGGTGAGTGCTGTGAAGTGTGTAAACCTGGTGATTCACAGACCTGTACCCCTGGGGATAAAAATATATGTTTATCAAAAAAAAAATTAAAAAAAATAAAAAAAAAATAAAAAAAAAAGAATTATTGTTTTAATTTCAAGGATTTAATCATGTAAGATAACCAATCTGTAAGTGTTCTATTGCTGTATCTTCTATGATTTATCATCAATAAATATAAAAATAAATTAAAATTATATGATTTTTACTTATTCTTTAGAATCTTTAAGAGATTTAAAGGTCTGTGCTTCTTATCAAGTATATTATGAGCTTAGTGAATACTTTATCAAGTAAAAACAACAGCAGGGCATTCCTGGACTCCAGGGGAGAAGTTCCCTTTTACTTTATTTGCTTCAGTTTGCAGATTCCAAATGTTCTGCCTTTTGTAGTCATTTTGTTTTATACTACAGAATGTTTTTTGCATTATTTCATGTAAACTTGTACTAAAGTAGCATTTATTTAAGAAGGTAAGAGGGATCGATGAAACATGGATCAAATATAGTAAAGAGTCATGATCAAACCTAGTCTGTTAAAAGTGAACAAAACACACATAAATAAATTTAATGTTCACACACTCCCTGAACCTAATAAAAATTTGAAATGAGAACTAAAAAATTTAAGAAGTGTAGAAAAATCAAAGTCAACTTTGTGAATGCTTAGAAATAATGTAAAAAATAAACTTTCAGTTAAATGAAGAATGAAAATGTCTGTGTCCCCATATAGAAGCAGTTTAAATTTTAAGTATAGTTAATTAAATGTGACATTTTTTATAAGCCTATTCTAAATTTTATATTCCAAAGGAAGAATAAAATTGAACTGAAGTTTGAGAAAATCATAGGCACAAGGCATTTACAATATATAAAAATACAGAATATAATCTCATGTGAAGCAATATATATAAAATTAATAATATATTGAAAAATTATACAGTATAATCTATAACTCATTTAAGAGTAAGTACAGTGGTACACCACAGAGTTTTAAAAACAGAGATCTTGTTATTTACTTACAGAGTTTGAAACTCAAAGTGAAACATTCTGCACATTTCATATTTTCCCCAACTTCATGCTTATTGATATACCACCTCTCCACTAGGAAGATAATGTATAAATGTAGAAACACATTTCTCTTTCAAAATTCTAAGTCATAGAGCTGCTTTATTTGAATATTGTATCTTTAACTTTACTTTCATTGAAAACAAACTGACTTTTCCAACAATAGTAAAAACATGTGTATGGGGTTATGTTTCAAGCACAAAATGCTAATATTTGACTGTATTTCTTATTCTCCTTTCTCTCCCAATGCTTTAAAATAGCAACAATAAATTTGTGTAGCTTGATATTAAAAATAAATAATGCTCTGTTAGCAGTTCAAAAGACATAGAAGTTTCTGGGAAAAAAAAATGCACAGTTCTCATCCCACTTCCAACCCACCCATTCTCTATCTCCAACCTGCCTTTTAATGCTGTTAATTACTGTTTATATAATTCTGTATATTTCTTTGATTATATAAACATTTATGCACACAGTGTTTAATTGACATTATATGCTTATTTTCAAGCAATAATATGTTAGACTTGATTAGAAATAAACACTTACTGCCATGGAAAAAGTTACAATGAAAGCCTGTATTTTCAATTCAAAGAACACAATTTCCCAGTCGCATTCCCAATAGTTCCTCAGAAACAGCCAGTAAGAATACTTAGAATTTATTACTTCTGCATAAATGACTGCTTCTGTTAGGGAACATAAAAAATAATATATTGAAATAATAGGTATGCTGGAGCATTGAAGAAAGTTTTAGGCCAAAACTTAAAATCACAAAGGCAGAAAATAGAAAAATTAAAGCTTAGCCACCAAGGTTATCAACAGTGCATGTATTATAAAATGAAGTTCAACCTGAAGATGTTGAATTGAGAGCAATTGCATATGCAGGTCTTCCAAATTCAAAGTAACTACATAAAGACAAATCAGCATTTCTTTAGAAAGGTACATGATTTGTAATTTAGATTTTTAAACAATAATGTTTGTTTTTAGTAGATATTAACATATATTTTTTTAATGTAGCAAGTGCATGGAAAATGAATATAATTTCCAGCATTTCCTATTATTTCATTTAACATTTTAGAATTTCAGGGGCGCCTGGGTGGCTCAGTGGTTTAGGCCTCTGCCTTCGGCTCAGGTCATGATCTCAGGGTCCTGGGATCGAGCCCCACGTAGGGCTCTCTGCTCGGCGGGGAGCCTACTTCCTCCTCTCTCTCTGCCTGCCTCTCTGCCTACTTGTGATCTCTGTCAAATAAATAAATAAAAATCTTTAAAAAAAAAAAAAAAAAAAAAAAAAAAAAAATAACATTTTAGAATTTCAAAATAGCAGTCAGGCAGAATAGAGGAAATCTAGTTAAAATTTAAATGTTTTGAAATGAATAAACATTGAAAAATTGTTTAGGGTATACATATATGGAGATTTTATAAAATATGTATTGAGAAACGTATCATCCTATTGAAATGAATATCATCCTTGTAATAATTAAAAATGGTTAGTAATAACAAATACCTATTTTCCTGGTCCTATATATCTAAACCGACTAAAGAAATAACACTGAGAGTTCTTACCCCAAAATAGACTTTATGTTTCCTAAGTCTTTAGGAAGCTTCCTTATAGGAAGGGAGCATTCATGGAAAGTTATAAAAGCAGAACCCCATATGTATATATAAATAAATCTATGATTTATTGAATAAATAATTGGTTGAGTTTATATTTATTGAGTAAGTATCATCTGCCAAGTATTAAGGGATATACAGGATAAGGTGAGGAACAAGGAAGAAGTCTAAGCTCTGGAACCTTATGCAGATAATCAATATTAGGAGATATGGGTGGAAATGAACAAAATATTCAAGGGTTTGAAATCTTTAATTTCCATGTAGTTCTCAGTCAAGTTATTGATAATATCCCATATCATGGGGGGATGTAATATGCATTTTTCTCTTTGACTTTTTAGACCTCTCCTCTTTTTTTTTTTTAAAGATTTTATTTATTTATTTATTTGACAGAGAGAAATTACAAGTACACTGAGAGGCAGGCAGAGAGAGAGAGAAGGAAGCAGGCTCCCTGCTTAGCAGAGAGCCCGATGCGGGACTCAATCCCAGGACCCTGAGATCATGACCTGAGCCAAAGGCAGCGGCCTAACCCACTGAGCCACCCAGGTGCCCCATAGACCTCTCTTCTTTAAATAAAGATTTTATTTATTTTTTTGACAGAGACAGTGAGAGAGGGAACAGAAGCAGGGGAGGCTGGGGAGGGAGAAGCAGACTTCCTGCTGAGCAGGGAGGCTGATGTGGGGCTCAATCCCAGGACACTGGGATCATGACCTGAGCCAAAGGCAGATGTCCAATAACTGAGCCACCCAGCACCCCTAGATCTCTTTTTTGGCAGTTATTTGAAGGAAGAGGTCGTGTCCTAAGAATGTAATACAATAGTCTCTCCTTGCTACAGAAACACTGTACAGTACATATATCAATAAAAATACATTTGACATAAACTAGCCTTTTTAAAATGGTCTCTTGCGTATGGTCCCACTTATCAATCACTGAGAATCCACAGTATTTAAAGTTCCATGTTTATATAGTGGTGAGCACAGCAGATAGTCCCTGACCTCAAGGAGTTCACAGTTTAGGAAAAGCAGTAAGAAAGAAACATACTTAGAAGCCAATTTGCCAAATGCAATGATAGGAGTATAGATTGAGGTTTTCAAACCTAGAGTGATTTATTTAGTGCTTAATTTAGTTTAAAGGAATATTAGTGCTTGAGTTTTCAAAAAGAAGAGAACAACAAAGGCCATATTTGAACTAAGATTTGAATGCCTTAGAATTTAGGTGAGTACAGAGTGGGTGGTATAAGGAAAAATAAGGAGGAAGAAAGTAAACTATGAGATTTAAGATCTTAGAAATAAGAAAGAGCATGATGTATTCAAGAAATTCTGGTGCTTATGAAGTACGTGATAAGCCTTGAATTTATTCAAGTATAAAGAAATATAAAGTATATTCAAGTATAAAGAAATCCTTGAAGAATTATGGAAGCCTACCCAAAAGGACACACTAGAGTCAGCAGCTTGAAGGGGCCCCCACTGGCAAAATCTGCCACTTTCCTCAGGGCGCATGGGAGAAGAATGAGGTACAAACAAGTCAGTTGTAAGAGAAGGGGAGCAGGGGACAATACTGTCGCCCCAAACAGCCCCAAAGAGCCCCCAAACAACTCCTCAATCCCGGATTTATTAGATACAAGATAACAAAGGAGAAGAAAAGGCTAACAAAGGAGAAGAAAAGGCTATAATACATTAACCATTTGTTTAGTAGGTAAACAAGAAGGAATGTGAGTCATATGTTGGTCACAAGTTTTAGAGGCAAACAGGTAAACAAGAGGAGGAGTAAGGTGTGTCTTGTTCCCTGTATAGGATTTGTAGTTGTGCAAAGGCACTTAAATGGATTACTTTAGCAGGAGGCTTTCTCTGAGGTAGGGAAGAAAAAAAGGAAAGCAGGGCGGCGTTCCACCCTGAGCCAGGCAGGGGGTCCCAGCCATTTGGCTTTAATAAGGACGTGTATCATCCCCTCCACTAGAAGCCTGCTGCTAGTATGTTTTTCTCAAGGTCATCTTTAAGCATGTTTACGTGACTAGTACAACTCCTCATTAGTTATAGTTTAAGCTGTATTATTCTGAGGGATGGTGACACAAATCTGAGACAATTTTGGCAACAGAATACATAATGAAGTGAAAGGGATTGTAACTATAAAATAAAATAATATTTGATAACTCCATTATTGATATATACAAATGAAAAAAGAACACTCTTCCTTGGAATATAACTTCAAATAATAAATGTAGAAAGCATGATGAAATTAGAAAAACCACTATTTAGAAAGTGCCATAGCAATACTTACTTCAGGCAGGATTCATCAATGGATGTTAACATTTAATAAGCAAAAATATCATAATATATTGACATTATCAAAGTATATCCTTGTAAATTATCTATGTAGCATCTACCTCCCATTCCACCGGCTTTCTTTTAGTTTTGTTGATTGTTTCCTTCACTGTGCAGAAACTGTTTATCTTGATGAAGTTTTAATAGTTCATTTTTGCTTTTGTTTCCCTTGCTTCTTGAGATATGTCTAGTAAGAAGTTGCTATGGCTGAGGTAAAAGAGATTGCTGCCTATTTTCTCCTCTAGGAATTTGATGGTTCCCTATCTCTTCCTATTTAGGTCTTTCATCCATTCAAAATTTATTTTTGTGTCTACTGCAAAAAAGTTATCTAGTTACATTCTTATGCAAGTTGCTGTCCTGTTTTCCCAGCACCATTTATTGAAAAGACAATCGTTCCCCTATTGTATGTTTTGGTTTTTTTTGTGGTGTATTAATTAACCTTATAAGCATGATGTATTTCTGGGCTCTCTGTTGTGTTCTGTTCATACATATGTCTATCTCTTTGTCATACCATACTCTTTTGATACTGTAGCTTTGTAATATATCTTGAAATCTGGATTATGATAGTTTCAGGTTTGTTCTTTCTCAGGATTGCCTTGACTATTTGGGGTCTTTCATGGTTCCACACAAATTTTAGGATTATTAGTTCTAGCTCTAGCTCTGTGAAAAACACTATTGGTATTTCAAGAGGAATTGCATTGAATCTGTAGGTTGCTTTGGGTAGTATGGATATTTTAATAATATTAATTCTTCCAATCTATGAGTATAACTATCTTTCCATTATATTTTTGTTGCCTTCAGTTTCCTTCACTGGTCTCTTACAGTTTTCAGAGTATAAGTATTTTACCTCCTTGGTGAATTCCTAGGTATTTTAGTCTTCTTGATACAGTTGTAAATGGGGTTTTCTTAATTTTTCTTTCTGCTAGTTCATTGTTAGTAAATAGAAACACAACAAGCTTCTGTATATTAATTTTTTATCTTATTTTCTGCATCACTGCTCTATGAATAAAAAAGTATAAAATTTTCATGGAGAGAATGTAATGAATTACATCTTTCACATATATGTTCTGCATATTTTACACATACATTGCATTCATAATTATATGTATTATATATACATGTATACATTATGTGTCCAAATTATTGCACATGCAAGGGCTCATGCATACACCCACACATACGCACATACATATATACACACACATACATACATACATACATACTCAGATTTCTTAGCCAAGCGAGAAGGGAGAAATCTAAAAGGATGACTAACTCAGGTAAATATATAGTTAGTGATAATAGGAAAATAATGGATGTGTAATTATAATTGACTTATTTTAAAAAGTGAGAACAGAAAAAAAGAGTTGACAATAAAAGGCCTTTGTGATTTCCATCATTAATGAGCTAAGTTCCATTTTAAAGTAAAACATCTTAGAGACCACATCTTCAATTTCTATGACCATTTAGTAGGAAAATAACCACTTTTGAAAATCAGTACTCTTACATTGCTCTTCACCTTTAATAGAATAGTATTATAAGAATAAGAATGTTAGAATTTGTACTCAGAGTATTAGATTACAATTTAATATGTTCAAAGTGCAAGTTCAGGAAGATAAGAATGTATCATCTTACAGACTGCTAAACCCATGGTAGGAATAGAAGTCTGTCAAAGATACTTTATTTTGTGTATGTCTTCAGTACTACTTTTCCAGACCAACTGCAAACTGTGAGAACTTAAGAAAAATACAACATTAATTAGAAAAAGAGAAAGGTGTAGAAGTTATTTTCTGAAACATATACATTGTTTTAAATACCTACATTTCTCTGAGTTACCACATATAAATTCCTAACTGCTATTTTAATCTCAGCTTGGATGACATATGAAAAATAACATCTTTTAAGAAGGAACTGAATTAATGTAATTGAGTGTATATTTGTGTGTGCTAAGTATCTTTAATTCAGTATAAGATAAAACAATTCATAACAGAAGAATTTTTTGGCACTTAATGTCAGTCTTGAACTCCTCACATTTGGATATAATCTTGAAAAATAATAAATCAGGACATGTTGAAGACGAAGATGGATAGATAGATAATAGATATCGACATTGATATGTTCTTTCACGTTGAAATAATTTATCCAAGCTTTAAAGGGTTTTAAAAATAGTGAAAATATAGTATGTTCCATAATATAGTAAAAGAATGTCATCTGAAAATTAAAATAATTTATATAGTGATTAATGTATACAAAAATCTAGTGAAAAAGACATTATTTCTTGACTGGCAGAAAAACAGAGAGACAATGATCCATAATTTTAATTGTTTCCATTATTGTAGAATAAAGATATAACATAGGTACATACACACACAGATACACATACACGCACACACACACACACACCCCAAGCTGCTTTTAGGTCCTTAAATTTATATAGTAATGCTTAGCAATTTTTATCTCCATTAATGCATATCACTTAACCATATCACTTATAAGCCATATTCATATCCCTTTAAGTAAGTGGATAGAAATGATCAAATGAAGGAAACAGTTAAGCCTGGTGGGGGGAATGGGGGAAGGGAGACCTCAGATTTTCTTTTGGGTTGTAGACCAAAAGAAAACACTAATTATAGGATTGCAAAAAATAAAAACATAGTGTGAGTAGGCATTATCTTTAATGAATTAATTGCTTGAATAGTAAGTATAGTATTCAGCCCTGATGCACTGGTAAATTGTTTGAATAAGCACTGAGGAAACTAAGTGGAAGGCAAGCTGAAAACAATACAGGAACTCTAAGCCACAAACACCTGTTAACTACTCTGAGCATCTTCAGTGCTGATTATGTCATTTCATTTGGCACCCTTTGAATGAATGGCATTGAAATTGTTTCCTGCCTGGTGATCTTGTTAAATGAATGTACTGTGTTTTCTATCCCAATTAAAAGCAAAGGGTTGGTGGCATTTTTATATCCTTATGGAACACTTCCTTTTTTTACTTAAATACCTAAAATTGAATCTTGCCTTTCTCTATCAAAGATACCTCAAATACAGGATCTTAGGCTAACACCTTTACTTCCCTTTCTCCTTTGAACACCTGCCTGACCTATTTTCTTATTATTGACTTCTTGTTATTCAGTTAAGGATGATTGTTAACAGAGAAGCCCAGGAACACTTGGTTCTATTTAAAACAAAAGGCTACTGTTGAATTCAGTGTCAGAGCTGAGGTTTATAGCATTGAAGAATTGCCTTGATAAATGGCCCTGACATTACAGTTTCCACGACTCCACCTTCAATGTCATCACAACACAGTGTAAGTGTTAAAGTATGGCCGCTGCTGCCTCCCCAAAACATATTAACTTGATGCTTACTCTATCTCTGGATCCCATAGGCACAATAAATGGAGAAAATAACACATTTACAAACTGATAAAACCCAGCAAAGCTAATAAAATCAGACACTTTATAGCTCGGCTAATCGTGTCCTTTGAAGGGCATCAAATAACACATCATGTACTGCTCAGGGGGAAATCAAATTAGGTGCAGCAATGTCCCTTCAGAACTAACACATTTGAATAGACAGAAGCTATTGTAGCTAATCAGCTTGTATTGTGGATGCTTTATCATTAATACAGTATTTATGTTAAGTGGGCATTATGCAGTTTTTGTATGAAAAGGGAGTAATGTGTTCCTTAAATTTTTCTTTAGTTTGGATTCTGAATCTTTCTGTTTTTTATTTTTGTTCTTATTTTATTTTTAATATATTTGTCCTAATGTGGTGTACACCCCTGCAAATGGTGTTTAAAAGTCATTTGGCCTATAAAGAATTGACTAAGTTACTCAGTTTAGTGATAACCTGCCTTCCATTTTCCCCTCTTCATATATACCGAACTCCAAATGATCACAATTATCAGTGGCTTCAGAAAACATAAAGAAATGCTTGTAACAAATAGGACCAAGTATCTTGCCCCAGAATGTTTAGCTTTGTCTTAAGCCAAACTCTCTGAAAAGAAAGTGCCAATGTTCTTTCTTCTCCAAATTCTTGAATTCAGGATTAGTATTCTTTTAGTTATGTGCCAATTCTCTTCCACCAAAGCTTTAAATTACATATAAAAATTTTAAAAATATCTTATTGCAAAGAAAACAATTAAGGAATCCTAAGCCTAGATGTTACTGCTAGGAAGAGGTCATTACAACATGAAGATATAAACAAATTAACAAAATCTCGGAGAAAAAAAGGATGAGCCTAGAAATTAGAAAATATGAATAATGCATGGACTTTAATTAGTAATAATTATATCAATATTGGTTCATTAATTACAATACATTTCATACCAATGTAAGATGCTAATTTGAGGAGAAACTGGTATGTCTTATATGGGAACTCTGTACTGTCTTTGTAATTTTTCTGTAAATCTTAATGTTGCTATAACTTTAAATGTCTGGGAACTATATTATGATAATATTTTATCATTTTCTAACTCCCAATCTTTCCTGTGACTTTAAACCCAGTGAAAACTCAGACTCATATATAAGGAAGATTATTATAAAGTAAGTGTAAATAAAGGAATTACATAAAGCCTTAGTAAATGAATAATATGAAGCTCCTTCATGAAGATGCTTAATGATTGCCATGCCTGGGTGGCTCAGTCAGATTTCAGCTGAGGTCATGATCTCAGGCTCATGGGATTAAGCCCTATGTTGGGTTCCACACTCAGTGCAGAGTCTGGTTGGGATTCTGTCTCTCTCTCTCCTTCTGCCCCCCACCCCGCTCACTCTAAATAAATAAATAAATAAAATCTTTTAAAAATGCTTAATGATTATAAACACTATAAGCAAAAATTAATTATATGTAAATTACTACAAACCTGGACTCCAGAATAAATTTTAGTTTCTGTAATACTGTTCTGATGTTCAACACATCAAGTGGCTGTTGACAAGCTTCCATGACTTGGTCAGCTCTTCACAATTTTTTTCTAAGCACCAGTTGCTCTTGAGAACCTATATCTTACTATTAAGGATAGGGAAGGAAGTGACTAAACCTCTCCATTTTGTTTCCCTTTTTCCTTTCTTCCTTGTGCTTATGTTGTGATTCAAAGCATTAAATGACTTGTTGATTACTGTAGAACTAGCAAATGACAGTATTGAGGTTAAGGTATTGCTTTTGAAATATCTTAATTCATGCATTTACTTACACAAGAAATATTTATTTATCACCTTTCTCACCATCTTTTGTAGGTCCTGAAGCTTAGATTCAAATACAATGGGAAGGAGCAATTTTTAAAAAATGATAAAATATATAGAAAATATGTAGTAATTTAAGAAGTGATATGTGTAAGAAGGGTGACAGGAAATATGAGTGGCAGAAAAAAAATAGTTTATCATCTGAGTAAACTGAGCTGGCTTAATAAAAATACAGACACACAGACCAATATAAAGAAATAGAACCTTTTATTATTAATGGCCTTACATCTTTCATATCTTTTAAAAAAATTTTTAAAGACTTTATTTAGAGCATGTACGCACGTGTGCACACACAAACACACACACGGGAGTGGGGGGTGGCCGGAAAAAGGAGAGAGAGAGAAAGAATCTCAAGCAGACCTCCTGTTGAGCACAGAGCCCAGTGCAAGGCTCAATCTCACAACCCTGAGATCATGACTGAAATCAAAAGTCAGGTGCTTAACAGACTGAGCCACCCAGGCACCCCTTCTTTGTATTTACAACATTTCATTGCTATATCTACCTGCTTACTTTAGACAAAAAGCCCTGTCTATATATTTTTATATTTCCGTGGTGAAGTCACAGCAAATGGGTTAGTCATTAGAATGCATCTCTAGGCTAATAGAGACAGAAGTGTATCTATTTTTTTTTCTAGAACTTACATAACACCTTTATTTCAAGTAGTAAACAACCTTCTTTGAATGAATTTTATTTTTATGCTCTGAAACATTTTTCTGCCATAGCCTTGTCTAGTTGCTAGATGGTAACATGAAGTAAACATATAAATTATTCAAAACAAGAGTTGAATATTATTCTGTTAAAGGTAGATGACCGTTGGAGGAAAAGTGAGAAGAGAAAAATGGCAAGCAGCTCTTTAAATATATTTTTAAAGTACGTGAAAAGAAGCATATGAATTAATTTTCAGAAACTGGTTCCTGCTGGTATAAGCAGTGTGGAAAGCAATCAGATCAAGATCTGTTAGCATAAAAATTAAAAACAAAAAATTCAGATGTTCCATTTGTGATCAGTCAACTATCAAATGTTGTGTTACTAAAGATTTTACTTCTGCTAGATATACCACTAACCACAAATTTGGAATGCCACTATTTTTAACGTGTGTGTCATTAGTCTAAACAAGAATATGGTCCAAAAAGGGAAATAATTGTTTTGGCATTGGTGATACACTGATTTCACACATTTGTATTAATCTTCTTTCTCTGGAAGCATCATCCTCAATTCCTTACAATAAAATAAAGAAAAAAAGCAGAAACTTGATTCTAGGGTATAGGAAAATAAATTCCTCAACAGGAGATTCTTGAAACTATTGTATTTCCCTCAAGTAAATAGAACTTGCACCACTTTACCATAAGGTCCATTATTTTCATTAAACTCTAATGAGAATCAGAAAAGCATCCATAGAACCCAAAGAATTATTAATACTATCTTTTTATAGATACTGCTAAGACAAATTAGGTTTATTTTTCACACAAACATGTAATGGCTCCTCTCCCCGTGTAACTAAGGTTCATTGTCATCTCATTTCTCTTAGCCAACTCAGTGGACATTACTTGAGGTTAAAATCAAGTCAATTAATCAAGATCTTCAGCTGGTTACAGAGAATGGAAGTTTTCGGCTTGCCAGAACACCTGCGCCACTCAAATGGTCTTGGCGCTTAATTGTTTCCAGGTGCAGCACATGTTCATTCTGGCCTAACACAGAATTGTGAATTTCTGGTGCCAGAGGATGTACTTCAGAAGCTGGAGTTAACTAGAAAGAGAATTAACCCTCACTTAAAAAAGGTGTATGTGCTGCTTAATCATTAAAATGGAAATTTGCAGAATATTTTCTGATACTAGGTTAAGGAATAGACTTTTTTGTTGCGCTAACAGATCCTACCCTTGAAAACTTCAAAGATTATGTACATGTCTTGGTGATCATTTTGTGAAATTTACTCTTTAACTATTGAGCACCCTCTTATGTTTCAGGAACTTGAAATACAGCAAAACAAAGATCCTTCATGGAGATTATATTCTACTGAGGGACATTTTCATCATTCATACATTCCACCCTTCCTTTTTTCCTTTCCTCTCTTTCCTTTTTTCTTCCAGCCTATCTTCCATCTTTTCTTTCTCTTTCACTATTTCTTTCTTTCCCCTTCTTTAGAATGTCCTTAGGTAAAATAAAAATCTCTTTCACAGTCTAGTTCCCATGAAGTAAGTGCACCTAGTTTTATAGTGCCTTTGGAGCTTGGAAATGAGTGGATAGTCGGTTTGGTGTTGCTCTGCAGTCCAACTTATCTAGAGAGTATCAGAGATCAAGAAACCCCACTTTGGAACCTGGTCTCTCCCATCTTCTTACCTGATTTTACCACAAATAATGCCCATACTCTGTTCTAATAGCCATCTTATACTTATCTCTCAATCTATTAGGACATTGGGAGGATAATGGATCATTGTTAACTACTGTAGCCTTCTCCCATTGTACTCCATTTTTATTCTGGAAAACAGTACATATTTATACTTCAGAGGTTCAAGATTTATACTCTAACTTAAAGAAGAATGGCAGTTCCTACCTCAAAGCAACAGATCACCAACAGAAACTTTGGAGGAATTTGGAGCTCAGTTTCCTATTTTCAGTTTTTACCCTGCTATATCATATCACTAAGATGTATCCTCTGAGGGTAGGTAAAATAAGGAGAAGGTACTATCTACATCCTGGCAGTCATGGAGCCTACGTGATCAACATTCATAAGGAAGATTGCTGATAAAAGGTTCTGGTTCTTTGCTCATCTGGTTTTTTTTTTTTTAACTTCGTGTTAGGTGAGTAAGTGCCATCTATTTTGTTTATAGCTAAAAATGATCAGAAACCTGGGAATAAATCCTATCTCTGATTAAGCCAGAATCAGACATCGAAGGATAACTTCCTTTTTGGCTAAAGATCTTCATTTATGCTGTGGCTGTTCTTCTTTTTTAGTTTTCTGTGAATTAGGATATGAGAAGGATGATGATACTGGCAAATTACATCTCATTGTAAGGCTAAAAACAAAACAAAAAAATTACTAACTACTCTGGTATGAATCTGTGATTATTTTAACTCTTTTAAATACTTTGAAAATTGTTATTGTATTTTTATTGTTATTTTAAATAACATGTCAAAGCTGACTGTTTATGAATTACTTTCCAAAGACCATGAAGCTGTTTCTCAGGCCGAGTAGTTTCTGTTATTTTTTTTTTTTTTTTTTTGTGTGTCAACCTTCATTTTTTTTTTTTTTAATTTTTTATTTTTGATAAACATATATTTTTTAACGTATTTTCTTCCTAGAGCATCTTACTTGTTTTGAGTGTTCACCACATTTTCAATTCTGAATAAATTCATGTTTAACTTACACTGATTATTCTTTAGAGATTTAACCAAGTCATTCATATCACTTTCTCTGCCTCATTTTATACTATGCCATTTCTTTATATTGGCTCTCTCCAATTGTGTTTCACGGAAAACAAGTGTCTTGTGGCATATTAGCTGCTTTTACTCCAAAAAGGAACTAAGGTTTTATCAGAAAGGATGTCCAAGCTGGGCTTTCATAGATATCTGATATTTATTCCTTAATTGGCTAGGTCACTGGAAGGACAATGGGTAGCACGAGCACTGTTGGTTATATATCCATCCTTCCTTCTATACTAACAGAACTCTGAATTTTCTCCAGATATCCACTCTCATTTCCCCAGTGAGTCAAACATACTTGTTTCAGAAAGGCTTACCCTAGATTACTTTAATGGTTATGGGGGTCCCATTAGTCATCATTGTGTGATGAAATTCTGGAATTAATGAATGAGGAGAAATGTACTCTTGCCTTTGAGACACAGAAGAAAAGATGATCCATTTGAATCGTGTCATACCTGAGTATCATTTTTACAATTGTCACAAGTCTCAAGCAGTTTTTTAAAATTTTGTGTATTAATATAGGTGACTCTTTCAAGGATGACTGGCTGCAAAGAAGAACAAAGAAGTGGGGTGGAAACTTATAAGAAAAGCAAAGAAGGTAGAAGAAAAAAATGGGGAAGTTGATGAGAAATACCTAGTAGAGTAGGAAAATTAATAGTACAGAAGAGAGTTGGAAAGGAGTGAAGTAATATCCTTGAAACGGTAAGAATGGCTAAGAGGTAAGGATCAAGTAGAGAGATGGATTTAGATAACCCAGATAATCCATGCATGTTGTCAAGTTACACAGGACATTTTTGAGTATGCATGTAGGGAGGTAAGAACATATAGTTGTGGAAGTCTTGAAATCTTTCATGTAATTGTTTCACTTCCTGAAATATTCTTATATTGTCATAATTTATTCAAGGTCTCATCACACTAATAAACTAGTAATGACTTTTATTAATTTGAGAGAGAGAGAAAATGTCCATGCTCACAAGTGGGGGTAGAGGCAGAAGAAGAGAGTCTTCAAGCAGACTCCCCACTGGGATCAGAACCTGCCCATCAGATCAGAGGTTGCCCATCAGCCTGCCAACCATGGGCCTAGATCCCACCACACTGAGATCTAGACCTAGCCAAAACCAAGAGTCAGATGCTTAACTGACTGAGCCACCCAGGCACCCCAAGATCTCGTCACTAATAAAGGTAAGAAACATATTCAAACTTAAGAGTCTGTTCATATGTTTTTCCTATAAGCATCATAGCATCTGCAAGAAGGCATTGTTACAGACAATGCTATCAAGACAAGATCCCAAAAAAATCTCCTTTCTTACCAAACCCCAGTTATTTTGTGATGGAAATGTGAACAAACCTAGGCATTTAATCATAATCGATCTAAAACCATTAGAACAGTTCTCTTCTTCACTCTCCCAGCATCACTTGCAGATATGGGTGGTCCAATTATGGACAATAAAGTGAAACTTTATTACAAATGTCTCTGGAAATATTTCTTTCTTAATTAAAAGAGACTGGTGCGGATAGCACTATCCTTGTTTCATATTCAGCCTTTATAACTATATCAAACACTTAGGCCAGGTGGAGCTACAGCAGCCATCTTGCCATTTATTACAAAATAAAACAAAATACTGTACTTAAAGGCTGGTGGGTTCAAAAGAATGACAGAGCCTAGATTTCTAATGGCATCACAAGACAGCTGACCTGAATATGGATAAATAAATGACAGTTTGAATAAGTTATTGTTATTTAGGTACTTGGTGCCCAATGAACTTCTAAATGATATGGCTAGAATGCCATCATTCTTAACTTTCTTGGGAAAAAAACCTAATACTGTCAGTTATGATAGAATTCTCAAAACAGATGTTAATTATGAAGCTACTGATCTCATGATTCTGCTGTGTTCTAAGAAATGCAAAATTAGTTGTAAATTTTTAGTCTAGGTAGAAGATAAATCCTACCATTAAATGTTTAAGTAATGCTTGCCCCCTGCTCATTTAGAAATGTTATTTATTTCATATACTGCTGACACAGTAGATTTTAAAATTCTTAAGGAAAATAGATATCACTAGAAGCTTGAAAATTAAGATGTGTCTAAATTAAACCCATATTTTTAAATGGGAAATTTCCTTTTTTACCATAGTACAAAATTACATAGATTTTACATAGATTACAAAATTACATAGATCAGTTGGCATGCCAGGAAAAGTATTTCCAATCATATTTTGATGTAAGATTTTATGGTCTGACACTGAAAAATAGTTTAAAAGTTGGTGCTGGCAGAGTGAAAAGAAGAAAGATTTCCTGCGTGTTTCCTATTTGTATTAATCCATTGAATTATCCAATTCAGAAGCTACTTTACTTATGTTTTCTTGTTATGAGAGATGATGAAAGGCTACATTGGTTAAACCACTTTGAGCTGAATTTACTGTTACTTCTAGCTGGTGTCCTAACTGATGAATAGTCAAACAGGTCTGGGAAACACTAGAATTAACAATATTAAAGGCTATTGTTTGGAAGGTTAATTTTAGCTTGTTTTTTTTTTGTTGTTGTTTATTTGTTTTGTTTTGGTTTGGTTTTTTGTTTACTGAGAACTTCACTAAGCCTTTCAAATGCTAAGGTACATATTAAATTCCCTAAGCAAAGAATAGGGTAGGCAATATTTTGTAAATTTATTTGATCATGGAGGTTATGTTAGAAGCTGCTCTCCCTACAGACAGTCCCTAAAACACATATTAAGTGGATCTAGCATTCAAAAAATCATCATTTTAGCCTTGAAATACAAGAAAGGAAAAAACCAAAGCACCTAAAAGCCCAGATATATGTGGGTTTAAAACTGGTCTTCCACTGATACTCAATTAGCTTTAGTCAAGAAGTCTGACTTTTCAGAGGCTTTGCCTCTTTGTAAATTGGAAGAAATAATACTGCTGTTTAACAATACTGGTTGGAGAATTCAAATGTTGAAATTTATTGAGTATCTGGCGCATACTGAGTACCCACTGACGATATTCACAATGGTGATTCTATAATACTACCAGCAATGTTAATGGATATTATTAAAGTGATGTTTCAGTATTATATATTTGATTTATCTATGCTACCTTTGACCCTGAGGGGGCCAATAAGTAACTCCTGTCTTCTTTGGTATTTATTTTTCTCATGTTTTATATTATAAATCTGAGCTTGGTTGAGCCTATGTAAAGATAAAAACAATGGACACAGTTTAAAGGTTAATTTTTTAAAAAATTATCCAAGTGCTGAGAGTGAGAAATTCCTTTGAACTCTAAATTTATAGAGAGTACCAGTTAAGTTAGGGGCTATAGTTTTATTTAGCATTCAGTGCAGAAATATTTTTCTCATGTAAATAAATGGAGATGAATTTAAAAATTTACTGTTTGGGGGCGCCTGGGTGGCTCAGTGGGTTAAGCCGCTGCCTTCGGCTCAGGTCATGATCTCAGGGTCCTGGGATCGAGTCCCGCATCGGGCTCTCTGCTCGGCAGGGAGCCTGCTTCCTTCCCTTCCTCTCTCTCTGCCTGCCTCTCTGCCTACTTGTGATCTCTCGCTGTCAAATAAATAAATAAAATCTTAAAAAAAAAAATTTACTGTTTGGTAGAAAAATAGGGCAGTGTTGGGGTATTTTACTGGGTTTTCCACCACTATGATAACCCTCACTTTAAAGGCCAAGGAAACATTTTGGGCATTACTTCAACTTCTAAGTATGTTCATCGAAATTTGTCCTCAGAGTTGGAAAATGGCCTACTGGAAAGTTGTGGACCCATTTTAAACTAGACCATAGCCAAGCAAGGCTTAATACTTGCTCCATGTATTTACCTCTAGATCCTATAGATCCTATTTGTCCCCACATGAGCTCCATTCTGAGAGACACTTCTGGTCTCTGGGCATCTGTATCAACTCAGTTGCTGAACCCTCAAAATATCTGAGCACTCCCCTTTTTTTCTACTGTACAGTTACCTGAGTAAATGTTAAGATAACTTTGGGGATAATTAGGGAATCTTCATAGCATATACTTACCATGGTGTTGCAAAGTCTATCTCTTCTGTCAGTTTGTTCCAGATCTAAATATTGACTTAGATCTGGAAAGCAGGCAGTGTTTTGTTATATTTTACCCACACAATCAAACACATTCCTACATTTCCATTCTTGCTTTTTTATTATGGATGTTAAGAAGCACTTTCATTGGCTATTTTTTCCCCTAGTGTTGTTTATATCTCCCTGAGGATTCATTCCTATTGTCTGCCTTTCCATCCTTGCCCACCTTTCTTTCTATTAACTGTAATCTCTTGGATTCTTGTGTTTAAGTGTCACCACCTGGCCTCTATTATTTTACCACCTGTGTCAGTGTTCCTGTTTACACTGAGACTAGTCCTAAGTTATTCCTGGACTGCAGTGAAGAGGAAGCTCTAAACTTCTTACTGATCAAAGTACTCCTTTCAGTAGCACAGTACTGATTACTTTGGGTGGGTGATGTGTCCTCTGGTGCCTCCTGTGAAATATAATTCCCTGAACCTTATTCGTTTTTCTGTCATCCTGATAAAACCAAAACCAAAAACTTGGGCATTTCTATTTTACTTATTGTGGGTCATTCTTACTTCAGGCCTCTGGAGTCATTCTTGCAGCAAGTTGGGATCCTTGTCAGGTATTGAATCCTGTATCTTCAGGAAGTACCCCCAAATTAATAAATTTTTAATATTTAGTCTTACTACTATCCCCTTTGATGAAACACCCCGAAAATTCAAACTTACGGATATTCCTTAGGCTCCTACACTTACATGCTAGCTGAAACTTGTATCATCTTCCGAGTGTGAGCTTTTTCGTCCTTATCAGATCCAGCATATCCCAGGCTGAAAAATGTTGAGTTGGAATCAGCAGGACTTGGTAATTAGATTTGAAAATCCAGGGACAAATGAATGCCTTTTATTCACTGTTTTTTTGCTTTCTCTTCTATGTAACGATATTGACAAACTTACTCATTCTTCTTTTTAATCAGTTTTATTTTTATGTTCCAATTTTTTGTACCCTCCTAAAAATGTAACTCAGTTTTTAATATTTTCTATAAACCATCCTGTTATGGAAAAAAATTCTAATTTGGATTAATCAAGTAATACCAGTGTGTTTTTAAAACTTTATGGCATCTTTTACATGATGATATATTATATACCTTCCTATGTTCAAACATGATTGATTAAGAGAGAGACTGATTGCAATGACTGCAGTCTTGGGGCTCTGTGGTCAATGTAGACTTAAATCCTGGATTGTTTATTAACTCCGTGACTTACATATACTATAAAAAGCTCTAACATAATTTCCACATCTACATAAAGGGAATACTTATGCTGTCTCTCTGATAGGGCTGATGTGATAATTTATGAACTAACTAGGACAATGAAAGCACTAAGCTAAGACTTGGCATGGAGTAAGTGCTGAAGAAGTAGTACCTTCTAAAGGATTATAATGAGATGTCACATCCTTTCTTACTCCCATTTTGGCATATATTGTATCATCAAATCTCAGATCAAATTTTGCTGTATTCTTAAAATCAAAAGAAAATAATTATAGCTAAAATAATCTTTCTTTTGCTGACTCCCAGAGAGGTTTTTCTTTACTTTGCTTAGATTACTTGTACACTTATTTTTCTATATTTTGGTGTTCATATAATATCATCTGTCTTAGGATATCATAGATGCTTTTTAGAACAGACATTCTGTTTTCAATAGTATTTTATCCTTCTTCCTCATTGTCTGTAGTATCTTATATACACCTGGTGTTCAAACTATATGTTCTAAAAGAAATAAAGAGTACTAAATCCTAAGTAATGCTCATTTTATCAACAATAAAACAGTTATAACTATTCATCCTCAGTAGTTTTGTAATGACAGTGAGATATAAATTATGGATGTGAAAAGTGAATTGGGAAGAAAAAGCAAATGTAGAAGTTAAGGTAGAATTTTTTGTATTTGTGTCAAGGTTTCAGATTTGTACTTTATTAGTACTTGTGTGTCATAACTTAGTGTCATAACTTTCAAGGACAAAGTTGTGGGGAGATCATACTGTTGAATATTGCTGAAGTCAGCCTTCAAACGTGTATAATCCATACCAAATCCTTAAGCTTTTGAATGAATCAAGATAAAGACTATTTTTACAGCTTCATTCCTCTGTCTTTCATCATCTCTTTCTCCTTGCCTTTGTCTTATTTCAAAGCCTAAGTCAATCAAAAGCATTAAAAATGTGTGTTTTTTCCTTACATTTATGGACTCTTTGCTAAAGCCTTAAATTAGGCCCTTCTTACAAATAGGACATTTGTATCTATAAAATGTGAGCTCCTTAACTTCTCTAACTTTAAGTGGACAATGTGAACAGATAAGAGTGGCTTCATTACTACTCCTTTTTCTACATAGCTTAATAAATGTATATCCACATTTAAGTACAAAATGCTTACACATTTAAATTATATATATTGAAGGAGCTTGAAAATTATTGTTTTAGAATTTCCTTGGATATTCGTCCTCTTCTAAAAACTTTTTTTTTTAAATTTGCAAATTACCATGAAGCAGGCAGGAATGGAAAACTATGATTGACCCCTACCTCCCACTTGTTTTTAGAGAATCTGAGAAAAGGACATTAAATTGGTGTTACAGAGCCAAGTATAGCATTTTCACATTAAAAATGAAATCAGTACTACTATATCCACTCATACATGTACACACAAAGCATTAACAAAGATTCACTTTTCTACATATAGTATTTGGATCTATTGTTAATGGTAACTTATAAATAAACTGTAGTATAGTTTAGAATTGGGCATTTTATTGGTTAGCAGTTAGTATAATCAGTTTTAAAAACATATTTTTTTGGTGTTTCTTTTTGTTCTGATAATAATTCCAAAAACATTTCACCACGTTTATCAATGATTTATTTCTAATTAGTTTGAAATAATAGGGGTTTTACCATAGTCTTTATATGAGGAAACATCAAGTTCCAGAAAATTCAAAGAACCTCTTAATGAGTGGGTACAGGTTTTAAAAATATAAATCAGGGGGCACCATGGTGGTTTAGCTGGTTAATTGTCCAACTCTTGATTTTGGCTCAGGTCATGATCTTTAGGGTCCTGAGATCTGAGCCCCATTTTAGGTTCTGCATTCTTCAGTCTGCTTGCTCTCCCTTCCTCTCTGCCCCTTCCCCCCTCCCCATTCCCCCCTCCCCCAGTTCTCTCTGTCTTTCAAAAAAGTAAATAAAATCTTAAAAGATACATATAAATCAGTATCTCCCTATATTAATAGTTCACTTAATATATAGCTCCTGTTTTGTAAACAAATGTATTAAGTTTCTGTAGAAAAAAAATAATGGCTGAAAGAATGGATATAAAGTACAACAAAAAATGTATCTTTAGAATATCATTTAATATCATTGATCTGTCTGTGATCAATAATAGGAAACATGACCGAGAGTAAAAGAACAGAATAGAATAATAGTCATTAGATGACATAGATTCATAATATTATGTTAGAGGCCATGCATAGTTTAGTTAAAATAATTTATTCTCTGATTAGTTTTCTGCTGTCATTCCATTCCTAACGAGAAACTGAGCATCCAGTTGACTATCCTAAGCAAATGCAGGACTTCTGGGTTACAGAATTAAATCACCATTATTGCACTTAGAGAGTCCTTATCATGATACTACTTTAAGACTGACACTATAAAGCTACAGTAATTATGACAGACTGATACTAATGTAAGCATATATATTGAGATCAATGGAAAGAACAGAAAGCCCAGATGTAAACAAATATATATATATGGTCAATCAGTTTTTTTCAAAGATTTGTTTATTTATCGTAGCATGTGAGCGAGGGTTGGGGGAGGGGCAGAGGGAAAGAGAGAGAAAAATTCTCAAGCAGACTCCCTGGTGAGCACAGAGCCCAGTGTGGGCCTCCATCTCATGACCCAGAGATCATGACCTGCTGAAATCATCACCTGCTGAAATCAGGAGTCAGATGGTTACCCCACTAAGCCACCCAGGTGCCTCTATGGTCGAGTAATTTTTTTTTTTTTTTAAGATTTTATTTATTTATTTGAGAGAGAGAGACAGTGAGAGAGAGGATGAGCGAGGAGAAGGTCAGAGGGAGAAGCAGACTCCCCATGGAGCTGGGAGCCCGATGCGGGACTTGATCCCGGGACTCCGGGATCATGACCTGAGCCGAAGGCAGTCGTCCAACCAACTGAGCCACCCAGGCATCCCAGGTCGAGTGATTTTTGATAGGAGTGCCAAAGTGATTCAGTGAGGGAAGAATAAGCATGCAGGATTTGAGAAACCAGGACAGGTAGACACTGTGTGCCTGCATTACTGACTGTCAGTAAAAGCCCGGCAAAGCAATACTTTAGTAAGCTTCCCTGGTCAGCAAACTGCACAATTGTTCTCATACCTCATTGCTGGAGGATTAGCAAATTCCCATGGGACTCTGTTGGGAGGAAATAGCTATAAACTCATGCCTGGTTTCTCCTAGACTTCACCCATATGCCTTTTCCTTTCCCTTTGCTCATTTTAATCTGTACCTTTTCACTATTGTAAACTATAAACATGAGTATAACAGCTTTTTTGAGTTTTGTTAGTCCTTAGAGCAAATTGCTGAGTCTGCTGGTAGCCTTGGACATCTTGGATCCAGCAGTATTTTCAACAGATGGTATTGGAATCAATTTGGAATTGGTCACAGGTCAAAATACTTAGACTAATACAATAAAACTTCTGAGAAGAAAAATTAATAGAAAATGTTCATTAACTTAGGCAGTCATTCTTTACATAAAATACAAAAAGCAAAAATCACAAAAGAAAAATTAACGGAACTATGTCACCCCAAATCCATATATTGAAGCCTTAACTCTGGATATTTGGAGGTAGGGCTTGAAGAAGGTAATTACTAAATGAGTTCATAGGTTTGAAGCCTTGATCCAGTAGGATTAGTATCTGTATAAGAAAAGACAACAGAAAGCTCTTTTTTTTTTTTTCTTCTACTGTATGGAGACATAACAGGAAGGGAACTATTCACAAGCCAGGAAGTAAACCATCACCAGGAATCCAGTCAACCACCACCTTCAACTTGGACTTCCCAACTCCCATAACTTCAAAAAATAAGTTCTTGTAGTTTAATCTATGTAGTCTATGGTACTTACTATGACAGCTTGAACTGATTAATATAGATGATGGAAGACTTATATTCCACAATAAAGAACCGTAACAACTCAAAAAGAAAAGTAGCCCCAACAGTGGACGAAAAAAAATTGGGAAGATGCTTTATAAAAGAAGAAATACAAATGTCCAGTTAGCACATGAAAAGACATTCAAGGCATTTAGTTAAGAAATCCAAATTAATGCCAGCGTGAACTACCAATAACGAATCAGTAGAAAGGATGTAAAAGTATTAACAATACCAAGTGATAGAATGCATAACTAATGCTTCATTCATTACTTCTATGACTTTAAATGATACGACTACTTTGGAAAATGTTTGGCATTTCTTAGAGAGTTTATTATACACTTACTATATGGCTGAGTAATTCTCGTACTAGAAAATTATCCAGAGGAGGTGAAAACATATTTTTTACAGAAAAAATTACATGTGACTGCTCATGGCAACTTTATTTATAAGAGCCCAAAACCCCAAAATAATGTGTACATGTATCAATAGATGAACAGATGAGTAACATAAGCTATATCCATGCAATATAATATAGTTAATAAAAAAGGAATAAACTACCAGTGCATAAAAACTACATGGATAAAACTCGGAAATACTAAGGTAGGGAAAAAAAAATCAGACAGAAGTATGCCCTTTGATTCCATTCATGTGAAATTCTAGAAATGGAAAAGCTAATGGCAGGGAAAAAGGTCAGTGGTTGCCTGGTATGATGTGAGGGTGTAAGTACTGATTACAAAAGGGTGTATTTATAGATGTACTTTGGCAAAGATGAAAATATTCTATATCTTGATTTTGGTGGTATTTATACTATATATTAGTCATATTTTATTAAAATGTATGTTTAAGTGGGTGATTTTATTGTTTGTAAATCATACCTCAGTAAGTTAATTTTAAAAAAAGAGTGAATGTAAAGTGAAACATATATGCATTGGGTTTGCATATGCAATTATTGTCTCTGTTAACAAATGAGACGCTGCCAACATCAGCTGCTCTTTTACAGGGCAATTGTTTCAGGAAGGTTATCTTAGTATGTTTTTTGAATTTTGAATCAACATATGTGTTACCTATTAAAAAATAACTCTTTTTCCTTACATTCCAGAACCTAACACCATTGCAGGAATAAAGTAGGCACTGTAAATGTATATTTAGTTAAAACTATGACTGTGAACTGAATCATGACTCACTGTTTACCAAATATTGGGCATATGTGATAACTTTCTACATAGCTCAGAAGAAAATTTTTTACTGGACAATATTTCAAACAAGTACTACTTTAGGATAATAATAGAAGAAAATTTTGATAAATATCTTTAGTTCTTTCGGTATTCGTCAACCGATTTTAAGGGGCCAGTAGTCATGAATCAGTACAACAGAAATGTTTATAACATTATAGTTCCTAGCTGGACAGAAGCTCTTATAATCAATAAAACAGAAAATCCACTTAAGTCAAGGCATTTAACAGATCATGGTAAAGATACTTTTTTTTTTAATAGAAGTTTGTAATAAAAAACAATACGTAGAATTTATTGATAGCACTTCTGGGAACTGGTGAATTCAGTTATTCCCTTAAGATACATATTTTTAGATTGACCCAAGATGGCAGAGAAGTAGCAGGCTGAGACTACTTCAGCTAGCAGGAGATCAGCTAGATAGCTTATCTAAAGATTGCAAACACCTGAAAATCCATCGGCAGATCGAAGAGAAGAAGAACAGCAATTCTGGAAACAGAAAAACAACCACTTTCTGAAAGGTAGGACTGGCAGAGAAGTGAATCCAAAGCAATGGGAAGATAGACCCCGGGGGGAGGGGCCGGCTCCCAGCAAGCGGCGGAGCAAGGGCGGCGCACAAAATCAGGACTTTTAAAAGTCTGTTCCGCTAAGGGACATCGCTCCAGAGGCTAAACTGAGGCAAAGCCCACGCGGGGTCAGCGTGGCCTCAGGTCCCGCAGGGTCACAGAAGGATCAGGGGTGTCTGAGTGTTGCAGAGCTTGCGGGTATTGGAATGGGAAAGCCGGCTACAGAGACAGAGCCGACAGTAAGCTCATAGCTCGGTGTTACTTTGAACCTTCCGCAGGCTCGGTGAGCTCGGAGCGCCACCGGAGGTCAGGCAGACGGGAGTAACTGGGCGCTGTTGTCTGAGGGCGCACTGAGGAGTGGGGCCCTGGGCTCTCGGCTCCTCCGGCCAGAGACCAGGAGGCTGCCATTTGTATTCCCGTCCTCCGGAACTCTATGGAAAGCGCACAGAGAACAAAAGCTCCTGAAAGGAAACCCGAGCGGATTACTCAACCCGGCCCTTGGTAAGGGCGGTTCAATTCCTCCTGGGGCAAAGACACTTGAGAATAACTACAACAGGCCCCTCCCCCAGAAGATCAACAAGAAATCCAGCCGAGACCAAGTTCACCTACCAAGGAGTGCGGTTTCAATACCAAGGAGAGCAGCAGAATTCCAGAGGAGGAGAAAGCAAGCCACGGAACTCATGGCTTTTTCCCTGTGATTTTTTTTTAGTCTTGCAGTTAATTTAATTTTTTTCTTTTTCATTTTTTGTTTTTATTCTCGGGTCCTGGTAAAATTTTTTTTAACTTTTACCTTTTTCTTTTTTAACGTTTTTTAACTAGTTTATCTAATATATATATTTTTTCTTTTTTATATTTTTTTAATTTGTTTTCTTCTTTTTTTAATTCTTTTCTTTTTTTTTTTCTTCTTCCTTTTTGAAACCTCTTTTTATCCCCTTTCTCCCCCCTCACGATTTGGAATCTCTTCTAATTTGGTTAAAGCATATTTTCCTGGGGTTGTTGCCACCCTTTTAGTATTTTAATTGCTCCTTCATATACTCTTATCTGGACAAAATGACAAGACAGAAAAATTCAACACAAAAAAAAAAAATAAGAGTCAGTACTGAAGGCTAGGGACCTAATCAATACAGACATTGGTAATATGTCAGATCTAGAGTTCAGAATGACAATTCTCAAGGTTTTAGCCGGGCTCGAAAAAGGCATGGAAGATATTAGAGAAACCCTCTCG
>NC_081569.1:76663077-76724302 GCF_022355385.1 Mustela nigripes
CCCAGCAATTGCACTATTGGGTATTTACCCTAAAGATACAAACGTAGTGATCCAAAGGGGCATGTGCACGCGAATGTTTATAGCAGCAATGTCCACAATAGCCAAACTCTGGAAAGAACCTAGATGTCCATCAACAGATGAATGGATCAAGAAGATGTGATATATATACACAATGGAATAGTATGCAGCCATCAAAAGAAATGAAATCTTGCCATTTGCGACAACATGGATGGAACTAGAGCGTATCATTCTTAGCGAAATAAGTCAAGCAGAGAAAGACAACTATCATATGATCTCCCTGATATGAGGAAGTGGTGATGCAACTTGGGGGCTTAAGTGGGTAGGAGAAGAATAAATGAAACAAGATGGGATTGGGCGGGAGACAAGCTATAAGTGACTCTTAATCTCACAAAACAAACTGAGGGTTGCTTGGAGTTTGGGAGAAGGGGGTGGGTTTATGGACATTGGGGAGGGTATGTTCTTTGGTGAGTGCTGTGAAGTGTGTAAACCTGGTGATTCACAGACCTGTACCCCTGGGGATAATAATATATGTTTATAAAAAATAAAAAATTAAAAAAAGAAAGAAATGCAGGAAAAAAATGGATATATATTTTTATTTTGTTATGATTTTATTTTCATATTCTTCTTTGATTATAGAGGCATTTATTGAATATCTACTATGTGTGAAGGTAATTTTTCATCAATACAAAATTATCTTGCTCTTAAAGTTACAGTTATTAATAAACTAAATGACACTAGAAATAAATTTAATATACATTTTTACTTCTGTGTATTTATATATATATACACATATATTTCAAAATTATAATTTGGAGAATATATTTAAGTATTAGAAAGTTTAGTATTAAAACATATTTTTGGGAATATCTATGAACATCGTTTATCCCATTTATTTGGTTACATCTTTGCTTCTTTTGACAATGTGCCATACCCACAATGTTGTGGATTTTTTTTCTCATTATGCATTTTATAAGGAATGCTAACAAATTGGAATGTGTAAAAAAGAAAGTGGCCAGTATAATTAGTGGGTAGGAAGCTATATTGTTGATAGTCAACTCTCCTAAGGATCATAAGAAAATCTTGTGGATAAAGTAAAGATGAATTTACTAGACTAACTTTAGGAAGGAGGAACCAAATTTGAGATGATCCTAGTAATGTCTCAAAAAAGAAAAATTAGTGGAAGATATCTATAGTGTTTTAAGGCATTGGTTCTGTGATTTTAGGTTGGTGTACTGGTGGATGGGCAAAGTTTATGACAAATTATCTTCATTTTAGTGGGCAGGCTGTGATGGTGGTCTTGAAGAGAGCCTTGATCAGCAAAGTTTTGTCTTATTTAAGTGAGGTATTTGGCTGGATCACAACTTTGCTTAGCACAGACAGGGAAGGGTGAATCTATTTTGTCTCATAATTATTCAGCACAAAGAGAAAATATATTTGTTTTCATTTTCAGTGTCATATGAGCAGCAGATTAAAAAACTGGGGCTGTTTAGTATAAATTTAACAATACAGTGTCCAGCTTGGAGTAAAGAATGATGGTTATCATTAGTTTCTTAAATAAAAATCTATTGTAAAAAAATTCCACAAGATGGATTGGGCAACTGTATCAGTAGACCTGACATAGGAAACCCAGCTTAATTTCTTAATGTCCTAAAGAAAAGAAAAAATCTAATACTGTGGAAATACAATAAATGTAAAAAGCACATAGAATCAGCTACATAAATTGGAAAAGAGTACTAATCTGTGTGTGTGTACGTGTATTAGTATGAAACCGAAAACTTTCAATCATGTTCATTTATTTTATATAGTATTAATATAGTGTTAGATATTAGTGACATTCAGCATTTAACTGGTTTAAGAATTCGAATTTTCGGGCACCTGGGTGGCTCAGTGGGTTAAGCTGCTGCCTTCAGCTAAGTTCATGATCTCAGGGTCCTGGAATCGAGTCCCACATCGGGCTCTCTGCTCAGCGGGGAGCCTGCTTCCTTCTCTCTCTCTGCCTGCCTCTCTGCCTACTTGTGATCTCTCTCTGTCAAATAAATGGATGAAATCTTAAAAAAAAAAAAGAATTAGAATTTTTCAAAGAAATTTTGTGCCCTACAGGAAAAATAATCTTGTTGTTTTCTTATACTGGAAA
Organism: Mustela nigripes; assembly: GCF_022355385.1. Classification (NCBI taxonomy): domain Eukaryota; kingdom Metazoa; phylum Chordata; class Mammalia; order Carnivora; family Mustelidae; genus Mustela; species Mustela nigripes. The sequence goes on from NC_081569.1 coordinate 76,665,233, forward strand.
ATGTGACATACTATGAGACATGTCCTCAGTGAGAAACTCCTTTCTGGTCTATAAGATAAAGCACTTTGTTGGAGTAAAAACACTTAGATTCTGATATCTGCTTTGCCAGATAATTCTGGCTGTGTAAACTGGAAGAAGCCATTAACATCTTTGACCTCAATGGCTCACTATTAAAATCTTTTCTAATACTATGAGAGAGAAAATGCATATTTGAAACAGTAACATAAACTAAAACACAATTTGCAGGTGGGTTAATATCATCATTTTTTTTCTTTAAACTTAAAACAAGTTCATCCTTAAGTTGTCTCACTTTTTTTTGTGATCTCATATCTAGCATTGCTTAGAGTTCTACGTTTCATTTTTCAGAGATTACAACTGAGTCTTTGGCTTCCTTCTGTTAACAAATGAAACACTTTTAAAAACACAAAATCATGTGGAATCTGGTATACGAGAAAAACATTTTTCAGTAGTCTGTGTGTTTTTGTTCTTTCCTTTCCCAACAAATTATAAGCCATTGTGTTAAATAACTGCTGTGTTTCTCAGTTCTCTGAGGTGTTTCACTCTGCACAGAGGAGGAAATGTTTTCTACTGAGTAAGACTATTAATTTTGATGCAGGGCTACTCTGGACTAAATGGGACACACACTTAATGTTGTAAATATTATTATTCTTGCTATTTTATTAAAATGAGCTATTACAAAGTACTTGAATTCTATTCTAGCTAGATACTCCCTGACAGATTTATATAGAACTTTGTCATCTCCACATTTGTTATCTGAATAATTGTTTTCCATAATAACTCATAACTAAAAAGATTTCTCTGCCTCATATTGTAGTGTTTTTTAAGTTTCAATTTTTTTTTAATTTTATTTTTTCAGTGTTCCAAGATTCGTTGTTTATGTACCACATCCAGTGTTCCATGCAATAAGTGCCCTCCTTAATACCCACCACCAGGTTCACCCATCCCCCAACCCCCTCCACTCCAAAACCCTCAGTTTGCTTCTCAGAGTCCACAGTCTCTCATGCTTCATCTCCCCCTCTGATCTACACCAATTCACTTTTCCTTTCCTTCTGTAATGTCCTCTGTTTTATTCCTTATGCTCCACAAATAAGTGAAACCATATGATAACTGACTGTCTCTACTTGACTTATTTCACTCAGCATAATCTCTTCCAGTCCCATCCTTGTTGATACAAAAGTTGGGTGTTCATCCTTTCTGATGGAGGCATAATACTCTATTATACATATGGACCAAATCTTCTTTATCCATTAGTCTGTTGAAGGGCATCTTGGCTATTTCCACAGTTTGGTGATTGTGGCCATTGCTGCTATGAACATTAGAATACAGATGGCCCTTCTTTTCACTACATCTACATCTCTGGGGTAAATATCGAGTAGTGCAATTGAAGGGTCATAGGGTAGCTCTATTTTTAATTTTTGAGGAATCTCCAAACTGTTCTTCAAAGTGGCTGCACCAACTTGCATTCCCACAACAGTGTAAGAGGGTTCCCTTTTTCCACATCCCCTCCAACACTTGTTGTTTCCTGTCCTGTTAATTTTGGCCATTCTAACTGGTGTAAGGTGATATTCTGAGTGTGGTTTTGATTTTAATTTCCCTGATGGCTAATGATGATGAAAATTTTTTCATGTGTCTGTTAGCCATTTGTATGTCCTCTTTGGAGAAGTGTCTGTTCATGTCTTCTGCCTGGTTTTTGACATGATTATCTGTTTTTTGGGTGTTGAGTTTAAGGAGTCATTATAGATCTTGGATATTAACCCTTTGTCTGTACTGTCATTTGAGAATATCTTCTCCCATTCTCTGTGTTGCCTTTTTGTTTTGTTGACTGTTTGCTGTGTAAAAGCTTTTTATCTTATGAAGTCCCAAAAGTTCATTTTCGCTTTTGTTTCCTTTACCTTTGGAGACATGTCTTGAAAGAAGTTGCTGTGGTCAATGAAGAGGTTACTGCCTATGTTCTCCACTAGGATTTTGATAGATTCTTGCCTCATGTTGAGGTCTTTCATCCATTTCAAGTTTATTTTTTGTATTCTGTAAGAGAATGGTTGAGTTTCATTCTTCTATACATAGCTGTCCAATTTTCCCAGCACCATTTATTGGAGATACTATTTTTTCCCACTGTATATTTTTTCTTGCTTTGTAGATTATTTGACCATAGAGTTGAGGGTTCATATTCTACTCTGTTCTACTGGTCTATGTGTCTGTTTTTGTGCCAGTACCATGCTGTCTTGGTGATCACAGTTTTGTAGTAAAGCTTGAAAACAGGTAACATGCCCCCCAGTTTTGTTTTTCTTTTTCAACATTTCCTTAGTGATTTGGGGTCTTTTCTGGTTCCATACAAATTTTAGGATTGTTTGTTCTAGCACTTTGAAAAATGCCAGTGGAATTTTGATCGGGATAGAATTGAGATTTAGATTTCTCTGGGCGGTATAGACATCTTAATGTGTTTATTCTTCTGATACATGAGCATGGGATGCTTTTCCATCTTTTTGTGTCTTCTTCACATTCTTTCATGAATGTCTGTAGTTTTTCAAGTATAGATCCTTTACCTTTTTGGTTAGGTTTATTCCAAGGTATCTTGTGTTCTTGGTGCTATAGTAAATGGAATTGATTCTCTAAGTTCCTATATTTTCATTATTAGTGTCAATAAAAACTTATCTTTCAGTAATCACTCTCAACGTGAATGGCCCGAGTGTTCCCCAAAAACGGCACAGGATTGCAGGCTGAATAAAATGACAGGACCCATCCATATGCTGTGTAAAAGAGACACATTTTGAACCTAAAGATAAATCCAGACTGAAAGTGAAGGGATGGAGAACCATCTTTCATGCCCACAAGCCTCAAAAGAATGCTGGGGTAGTGATTCTCATATCAGATAAATTAGATTTTAAGCTAAAGACTGTAGCTGGAGATACAGAAGAACACTACATCATTCTAAAGGGACTATCCACCAAGAAGATCTAACAGTTGTAAATATTTATGCCCCCAACATGGGAGCAGCAAACTACATGAGCCAACTGTTAATCAAAATAAAGTCATATTGATATAAATACTTTGATTGTAGGGGATCTTAACATGCCACCTTCAGCAATAGACAGATCATCTAAGCCTAAAATCAACAAAGAAACAAGAGCTTTGAATGACATATTGGACCAGATGGACCTTATAGAGATATACAGAACGTTCCACCCTAAAACAACAGAATACTCATTCTTCTCAAGCATACGTGGAACTTTCTCCAGAATAGACCACATACTGGGTCACAAATAAGGGCTCAACTGATACCAAAAGATTGAGATTATTCCCTATTTTCAGACCACTGTGTTTTGAAACTAGAACTCCACCATAAGAAAAAGTTTGGAAGGAATTCAAACACTTGGAAGCTAAAGACCATCCTGTCAGGAATGTTTGGATCAACCAGAAAATCAAAGAATAACTTAAACAATTCATGGAAACCAATGAGAATGATGACACATTGGTCCAAAACCTATGGGATATGGTAAAGGCTATCTTAAGGGGGAAACTCACAGCCATCCAAGCCTCATTCAAAAAAATTGAAAAATCCTGACTACACAACTCTTTTTTTACCTTAAAGAACTGGAAAATCAACAACAAAGTCAACCCCATGTACAAGAAGGGAGGTAATTAAGATTAGAGCAGAGATCAGTGAGTTAGAAACTAGAGATACAATAGAACACATCAATGAAACTAGAAGCTTCTTTGAAAGAATCAGTAAGATGGATAAACCTCTGGCCAAACTAATCCAAAAGAGAAGTGAGGACCCAAGTTAATAAAATTATGAATGAAAGGGGATAGATCATGACTAACACCAAGGAAATAGAAACAATCATTAAAAATTATTATCAGCAGTTATATGCCAGCAACCTATATAAGCAACCTAGATGAAATGGATGGATTCCTGGAAACCTATAAACTTCCAAGACTGGAAAAGGAAGAACTTAAGTCTCAATTCTGTTAAAAATTGTATACAGAGAATTCTTCCCTTTTAGGTTCTTAATTCCAGCTAGTCAGCATACAGTAAAATATTTGTTTTGGGTATACAGTATAGTGATTCAGCACTTGCATACAGTAACCAGTGCTCATCATAGCACGTGTACTCCTTAATCCCCATAGTAAGTATCTTATCCATCCCCTCACCCACCTCCCATCTGATAACCATCACTGTGTTCTCTATAATTAGGAATCTGTTTCTTGGTTTGCCACCCTCTTTTTTCCCCTTTAATTTATTTGTTTTGTTTCTTAAATTCAGCATATGAGTGAAATATGGTACTTGTCTTTCGCTAACTTAATTCTCTTAGCATAATACTCTGGCTCCTTCCACATCCTTGTAAATGGCAAAATTTTGTTCTTCCTTATGATTGAGTAATATTCCATTGTATGTATATACTACCTCTCCTTTTTTCATTTATCAGTTTGTGGACATTTGGGAAGTTTCCATAATTTGGCTGTTGTAGATAATGCTGTTATAAACATCTGGGTGCATATATCCTTTTGAATTAGTGTTTTTGTATTATTTGGGTAAATACCTAGTAATGCAATTGCTCCATCTAGGATAGTTCTATTTTTAATGTTTTGTCGAGCCTCCATACTCTTTTCCAGAGTGGCTGTCCCAGTTTGCATTCCTACCAGTAGTACAAGAGGCTTTCCCTTTCTCCACATCCTCATCAGCACCTGTTTCTTGTATTGTTGATTTTAGCAATTCTGACAGGTGTGAGGTAATATGTCATTGAGATTTTGGTTTGTAATTCCCTGATGGTGAATGATGATGAGCATTTTTCATGAATCTTTTGTCCATCTGGATGTCTTCTTTGGAAAAATATATATTTATTTCTTCTTCCTATTTTTTTTATTTGGGTTATTTGCTATTTGGGTATTATATTTGTTAAATTCTTTATGGATTTTGAATCCTAACCCTTAATTGGATATATTTGCAAATTTCTTCTCCCATTCCATAGGTTGCCATTTAATTTTGTTGTTTCCTTTGTGTTCAGAAGCTTTTTATTTTGAGGAAGTCCCAGTAGTTTATTTTTGCTGTTATTCCTCTTGCTTTAGGAGACATATCTAGAAAGAAGTTGCTATAGCTGATGTCAAAAGGTTACTACCTGTGTTCCCTAGGATTTTTGTGGCTTCTATTCATGAATTTAGGCATTTAATCCATTTTTAATTTTTTTTTGTGTATGGTTAAAGAAAGTTGTCCAGTTTCATTTGCGTGTTGCTATCTAGTTTTCCCAGTACTTTTTGTTAAAGAGACATTTTCCCATTGGATATTCTTTCCTGCTCTGTTGAAGGTTCATAGGCCATATAGTTGTGGGTTCATTTCTGAGTTTCCTCTTCTTTTCTTTTGATTTATATGTCTGTTTTTGTGCCAATATGGTACTATTTTGATGACTATAGCTTTGTAGTACAGGTTGAAATCTGGAATAGTGATGCATCTGGCTTTGCTTTTCTCTTTTAAGGTTGCTTTGGCTATTCAAGGTCATTTGTGGTTCCATACAAATTGTAGGAATTTTTGTTATAGCTCTAGGAAAAATGCTGATGATAATTTCATAAGAATTACATTAAATATATAGATTGCTTTGACTAGTATAGACATTTTAACAATGTTTGTTCTTCTAGTCCATGAACATGGAATGCTTTTCCATTTCTTTGTGTCATCTTTAATTTCTTTCTTAAGTGTTCATTTTCAGAGTACAGATCTTCTACCTCTTTGGTTAGGTTGATTTCTAGGTATCTCCCTGTTGATTTCTAGGTATCTCCCTGTTTTTGGTGCAATTGTAAATGGGATTGATTCCATGCTTTCTCTTTCTGCTGATTCATTATTGGTGTGTAGAAATGGAAAACACACAGGCAATACTATCCTCTGTGGAAGAAACTGAGAGCTTTTCCTCTACTGTCAGGAACAAGACAGAATGTCCACTCTCATCACTGTTATCACTGTTTTTTTTTTTTTTTTTAAACATAGTACTGTAGTAGATATAGAGCAGCTTTCATTCTAGGGCAAGACTCTTCTCAGGACTGCCCAATATCCTGAAGAGTAGAAGGTCTATCCAAGATGGCTGCTTTGGGTTCTGGGAATTGTGTGACTTACTTGTCTTTGGTTCTTTCATTAACTTTGTGGACTTTCATGTCATGCATGTACATATTTAATGTACCAAAGACCCAAGGATACTTAGCCCTTTCTTCATACTGTTCCCCATTCGGTGCTGCTCAGCCCTGCAAATTCTAGTTCCTTCAGCTGCCTTGAAATCTGGTCTCTACATCCTCAACTCAGTAAAAGAGTGAAACACTGTGTGAGTTCATTCTCTGCACTGAACCTTGGAGGCTATCCCATAACCATAAGATGGCATAATTTTAGAGCTCATCTCATTTGTTTCTCTTCTCTCAGGGATCATGGTCTTGTACTGACTATTGTCCAATGTCTGAAAACCATTGTTTCATCTCTTTTTTCACTGGCTTTTTTAATTGGTTAGAGCTGGACAACATTCCTTTGGCAGGTATTCCTTCATGAGCTGAAACATAACAGTTTGGCAGTTTCTGGTGAAGTCAAACATGAGCTTAACATATAAAGTAGCAAAATTCCAGTCCTAGGCATTTACCAAGAAAAATTAAATCATGGATCCAGAAAACAACCTATATACAAATATTCAAGGCAGCTTTATTAATAATATCTACAATTTTAAATAATCCCAAAGCACAACAAACTTGAGTGGATTAACACATTTTCCTGTATTTATATAATGGACTATTACTGAGAAATATAATAATATATCATTGATATGCACTGTTTGGAGGAATTTCAAAACTATTTCATGATAAATAAGGAGCTAAACAAAAAAAGAGTGCATACTCTCTAATTCCATTCTTGTGAAGTTATAGAATGAACAAAACTAAGCTACAGTAATAGAAATTGAACTGGTTGTTGCCTAGGGGGTAAGGTTGGGAAATTGAACACTAAGAGTCACAAGTGGTCTTTTTAGAATGGTGGAAAGTTTCCTTATCTTGATTGATACAGTGACCACACACACACACATACCCTGTAAATTCAACTTAAATACATTTTTCATAAAAGGTAACTTAGACCAGTGTGGCAGCAATAGAGATTGAATGAAGAATATGAATTTGGAAAATTTTAGATATTTAAAAGAGGATTTAATGATGGAAGTGACAGTGAAAGAGGATGAGTAATATTTCAAGACTAACTCTGAGGTTTGTGGCTTGGGTAGGTGTACTTTCACTGAAGCAGGAAACCTTGGGGAAGAACTAGACTGAAAAAAGCTAAAGTTAGCAGGAAGAGGGCTGTAATTCCAACTTAACTTGGAAGTGCCTTTGATATATACAAGTAAAAATGCCATGTAATAAATGAATTTATGGGATTGGAACTAAGAGGCATGTATCAGAGAATCTGTCTGCCATTGGCATTTAGGAGTAATTGAACTATTAATGTAGATCAAGCTTCCTGAAAGAGTTAGAAGAGAAGATTTTCAGGAATTGCAACTTCTACTGGTATTGTTAAGAGGCTGCAGATAAAGGATCGATTTATTCCCACTTTGGGTTTTTATTCATTGGTTCAGCAGATAATTTAGAATGCCTTTTATTTACCAGATGCTATTTTTTATAAGACTACAGGTGAACAATAAATAAGAGAGAAAGAATCCTACACTTATGATCACAGATTTAGAATGGAATCAGTTTGATTGACTTTGTAATTTTCCAAAGTTCATCCATTCATTATTGGTGCATAATCAACTATTAATGTATTTATGTTGATCAGAATTCAGTTTTTATTACTCATACTATAAACAGCAAAAGTTAACAGATTGGCAACATGATTTGAAGACCATGGAATCTGAATGATAGATAAGAAGGGATATAAAAATAAGGAAAGTATATATTATGAATAGCAGAATTATTCTTTCAGAAAGTAGAAATAGTAAAGGATAATGAAGATGTCTTCTGATGTCTTGGACATAGCATGTATGCTCCTAAATATGGTTCTAACTGTGCACTAAATTTTGTGTTCCATCCATATGCAAAGGCTCTATTTGGAGTCCTTTTTATTTCATACAGAAGCTGTGTACACACACACACACACACACACACACACACACACACGTTGCTGGGCAGAGCTTAATGTACTTTCCTGCTGTTCTTCTGCATTGTTTTAAATTAATGGATAGGATAATTAACAAACATTAAAAAAAAACTATCTTCCTACCAAAGAAATACTTTGTAGAAAATTAAAATGAAGATCAGGACAGACTTACTCTCCTTAAAAAAGTACAACAGCTATCTCAGGGAAAGGACACTTTGAAAGCAACCAAAAAACATAATATGAACATTTAGAATATGTAAGCACATCATTTATGTATAAAACTATTAAATTTACTATTTCTTATGAAATAATGAACTATTAACAAAGAAACTTTAAAAAAGTGATTAAATGCTACAATTATATTTAAGAAAATAAAATAAATGTTCCTTATAGCATTAAATTAAAATTGAGCCTGTTGAAGTGGCAGATATTTCTGCAAGCAAAATAAGAGACATTCATTAATCATAGAGCCAGAGTAACAGCTAATAGAAAAGAGTAACAGCTAATAGAAAAGACACATATCCAACCATGCAAATTATCCTCTTCTATCAGTAAACTGTGGCTCCATTGACAAACATCTCTTGCCAGTTTCTTAACATATTTACAATTCTAGGTTTATTAAAAATACTTATACAACTGTTCTAAGGAGTCAGTATTTCAGTCAGTTATTTTTTAAAGATTTATTTATTTTAGAGAGAGGGAAAGAGTGGAAGAGGGGTAGAGAGAGAGTGAATCCTGAAGCAGACTCCCTGCTAAACATAGAACCCAACTCCAGGCTTGATCTCATCACTATGAGATCATGACCTGAGCTGAAACCAAGAGTCAGACACTTAACTGACTGAGCCATCCAGGTGTGCCACGGCCAGTTACTAAGTAGTTATAACAGTTAATGTGCTTGCTATAAAATAATTTCTGATATTCATCAACTAAAAGACACCTTACCATACTTTCATGTCAGTTCAGACATAAATCCATACCCAAGCACATACTTTTTAAAAATTATTGTTCCTTTGTTACTTTCAAAAAATAACTGTGTTGATAATGTTGTTCACTCTTTGTGTAGTAGAATTACCATTCATCTCTTCCCAGAGTTAATATCCTATGTTTCATTTGCAGAAATCATCATTTGCAACTTATTTTGCCGAATGATGAATGTAGGATGAAGGCCATCAGATACCGTGATAAATATCATAATTTGGAATCAGGTGCCTACATTCAATTCCTAGTTTCATGGTATAGTAAATGAATGACCTTGAGTAATTGTTTTTAATTTATTTATCTCAACTTCATTATCTGTAAAATGGAGAGGGTAATAGCAGCTGGTATTACCAAGCACATATAACATGCTAGGCAAAGGCCTAATATTAAACTCATTAGTCCCCTCAATAGCTCAATGAGATTATTGTCATCAGTATTTAGTTTAAAATGGGAAATTTGAAATAGTAAGGAAAGAAATAATACACCCAATGCTATACACTTTGAATCATGTAATGCTGAGTTTATTTAATCAAAAACATTGAACAGTGCCAATTTCCCCAGCCCTACAGGAGTTCTACCACTTAGTATAATGCTTGTTACATGGTATGAGTTCCAAAATAATCTGTATCCCCATTTGTTGTGAAGGATTGGTTGACTCACCTTAGCTGATGGGTAGTAGGCATCCTCTTTCATCCTTGCCTGTGAAACCTGCCTCCTGAAAGCTTCATACATAGTCAAAATGTCAAAATTAGAGAATAATGAAGAGTATAGTACTAAAGTTCATTTATCCCCTCCTCCCAATTCCAACCCCAATACAGTCATTATTAATGATTTAGTTTGTTTCTGTAAAGGAAACAATCAACAAAACCAAAAGGCACCCAACAGAATAGGGGTAGATATTTGCAAATGACATATCTGATAAAAGGTTAGTATCCAAAATCTAGAAAGAACTTCTAAACTCAACACCTAAAAGATAAATAATCCAGTTAAGAAATGGGCAGAAGACATGAATAGACATTTTTCCTAAGAAGAAATCCACATAGCCAACAGACACATGAAAAGATGCTCAACATCATTCATCATCAGGGAAATACAGATCAAAACCTCAATGACATATCACCTCACATGTATCAGAATTAACAACACAGGAAATGGCAGATGCGGGCAAGGATGCGGAGAAAGGGGAACCCTCTTACACTTTGATGTGAATGCAAACTGGTGCAGCCACTCTAGAAAACAGTGTGGAGGTTCTTCAAAAAGTTAAAAGTAGACCTACCCTATGACCCAGCAGTTGCACTTTCAAGGTATTTACCCAAAGGATACAGAAATACTGATTGGAAGGGGCATAGGCACCCCATGTTTATAGCAGCATTATCGATAATAGCCAAATTATGGAAAGAACTCAAATGTCCCTAGACTGATGAATGAATAAAGAAGTGATGTGTATATATATGGTTGTGTCTGTAAACATACATATACTCACATACACATACATAAACACACATACACATACATACACAAGGGAATGTTACTAAGCCACCAGAAAGAATAAAATATAGAGTAGATTTACACTAGAGTATATTATGCTAAGTGAAATAAGTTAGAGAAAGACAAATACCATATGATTTCACTCATATGTGGAATATAAGAAACAAAACAGATAAATATAGAGGAAGGTGGAGGGGAAAGAGGGGGGAGGAAACCATAAGAGACTCTTAACTATGGAGAAAGAACTGAGGGTTAATAGAAGGGGTGTGGGTGGGGGATGGGCTAAATGGGTAGTCGGTATTAAGGAGGGCACTTGTGTTGATCACTGGGTGTTACATGGAAGTGACGAATCACTGAATTTCACTCCAGAAACCAATATTGTGCTAATTATGCTAATTAGTTATTATTTTAACTAGTATTGTGAAAATGTCTATGCTACCTAAAGCAATCTACACATTTAATGCAATCCCTATCAAAATCCCATCTATTTTTTTCAAAGAAATGGAACAAATAATCCTAAAATTTATGTGGAACCAGAAAAGACCTCGAATAGCCAAAGGAATATTGAAAAAAAAAAGCCAGAGTTGGTGGCATCACAATTTCGGACTTCAACCTCTATTACAAAGCTGTCATCATCAAGACAGCATGGTACTGGCACAAAAACAGACACATAGATCAATGGAGCAGAATAGAGAGCCCAGAAATAGACCCTCAACTTTATGGTCAACTAATCTTTAACAAAGCATGAAAGAATGTCCAATGGAAAAAAGACAACCTCTTCAACAAATAGTATTGGGAAAATTGGACAGCCACATGCAGAAAAATCAAACTGGACCATTTCTTTATACCACACATGAAAATAGACTCCAAATAGTTGAAGGACCTCAATGTGAGAAAGGAATTCATCAAAATCCTTGATAGGAACACAGGCAGCAACCTCTCTGGCCTCAGCCACAGCAACTTCTTCCTAGGAACATTGCCAAAGGCAAGGGAAGCAAGGGCAAAAATGAACTATTGGGATTTCATCAAGATCAAAAGCTTTTGCACACAAAGAAAGCAGTTAACAACACCAAAAGGCAGCTGACAGAATAGGATAAGATACTTGCAAATGACATATCAGATAAAGAACTAGTATCCAAAATCTATAAAGGGTCAGCAGACTCAACACCCAAAGAACAAATAATCCAACCAAGAAATGGGCAGAGGACATGAACAGACATTTCTGCAAAGAAGATATCCAGATGGCCAACAGACACATGAAAAAATGCTGAACATCACTCAGCATCTGGGAAATACAAATCACAACCACATTGAGATACCACCTCTCACCAGTCAGAATGGCTAAAATTAACAAGTCAGGAAGTGACAGATGCTGGCGAGGAGGTGGAAAAAGGGGAACCCTCCTACACTGTTGGTGGGAATGCAAGCTGGTGCAACCACTCTGGAAAACAGCATGGAGGTTCCTCAAAAAGTTGAAAATAAGAGCTACTCTGTGACCCAGCAATTGCACTACTGGGTATTTACCCTAAAGATAGAAACGTAGTGATCCAAAGGGGAATGTGCACCTGAATGTTTATAGAAGCAATGTCCATAATAGCCAAACTATGGAGAGAACCTAGATGTCCATCAACAGATGAATGGATAAAGAAGAAGTGGTATATGTATATATATATACATACATACATACATACATACACAATGGAATACTATGCAGCCATCAAAAGAAATGAAATCTTGCCTTTTTCAATGATGTGGATGGAAATAGAGGGTATTATGCTTAGCAAAATAAGTCAATTGGAGAAAGACAACTATCATATGATCTCCCTGATATGAGGAAGTGGAGATGCATCGTGAGGGGTTTGGGGAGTGGGAAAAGAATAAATGATACAAGATGGGATCAGGAGGGAGACAAACCAAGTGACTCTTAATCTCACAAAACAAACTGAGGGCTGCTGGGGGGATGGGGGTCGGGAGAGGGTGGTGGGGTTATGGACATTGCGGAGGGTATGTGCTATGGTGAGTGTTGTGAAGTGTATAAACCTGGCGATTCACAGACTGTACCCCTGGGAATAAAAATTCATTATATGTTTATTCTAAAATTAAAAAATAATAAAAATCAATCAATCAATCAGAAGAAAAAAATAGAACTACCATATGATCCAGCAAGCTTACTTCTGGGTGTATATTCAAAAGAAATAAAATCATTATCTTCAAGATATACCTGCACTTTCAGTGTATATATGTATCTACAAGATCTACCTTGTTCATTGCAGCATTATTCACAATAATCAAGATATGGAAACAACCTGAGTGCCCATTAAATGGATGAAGAGGTAAGGAAATTGTGTGTGTGTAATATTGGAATATATTCAATCTTAAAAAAGGAAATCTTGACATATGACAACCTGGATGAAACTGGGGAACATTATAGTAAGTGAAATAAGACACAAAAAGAAAAATACTGCATAATTTCATTTGTGTGTGGAATCTAAAAAAGGTTGAACTCATAAAAGCAGAGAGTAGAATGGTGGCTATAGTTAATAATGCTGCATTTTATACTTGGAAGTTTCTTAGAAAGTAGATCCTATGTATTTTCATTACATTCAAACAAAAAGGTAGCTCTGTTCAGATCTGTGTTAATTAGCTTGATTGTGGTAATCATCTCACAGTATATACATATATCAAAAACATCATATTGTATACCTTAAATATATGTAATTTTATTTGTCAATTAAACCTCATTAAATTTCAAAGAAAAAAAAAGCCGTACAGACCAGTGGAACACAAAAAAGAGGCCAGAAATAAATTTAAGGCATGTACAGTCAACTGATCTTTGACAAAGGTGCAAAGAATATACAATGAAGAAAGGATAGCTTCTTTATATCATTTTTTGTTAAAACTTCCAGTTGATAAATTTTTAGCTGTACAAAAGTACAAGTATATAATGATGAAAACGTGTAGCCATGGAAGAAACAGAGTTTAAGGAATGAATAGTTTTATAAATGTATTTTAATTTCTAATGAATATATTCTTCTTCTCCCTTTCCTGTTTCAGTGAAACAAATATTCTGAATTTGGCTGTTATTGTTTCCATGATTTTTAAATACATTCTTAATATATGTATGGTTCTTAAGTAGTATATATCGATTGATTTGAATATTTTCATACTTTTATAAAAAATCTGCCTTATGTATAGTACAGTGATTTATTTTTTTATAAAAATGGAGATTGTACATTTATCCATATTGTTAACTTTTACTACTGTGTGTGCCATGTATTTGTTTAACCATTCTTCTACTGAAGATTTTTAGGTAGTTTCCGACTTACTACTATCAGAAACAAGTCTGCTAATTGATGTTTTGTCCCTCACTACTTTTACACATATATTTCTTGTAGTAGATACACACGTATATGGACACACACACACACACACACACACACACATAAGTGGATTTTCTGAATTACAGGTTTCATGTAGCTTTCACTTACAGTAGTTGTCACAGTGTTTCTGTCTACGTACACCCTGATGAGTACTGAATATGAAATTGCTTTCCTTTAAATACTTTTAATAATTATTTTTAAAAATATGGATATAAGTATGGATATAGGTATGAATATATATACCCACATATACACATATGTTAATACTGAGATGTGTGTGTGTGTGTGTGTGTGTGTGTGTGTGTGTGTGTATTTAGTATTTTTAAAATTCTTCCGTAAGCATTATACATATAGTATGGTGGTATGGATCAAAAGCAGTAATTTCAAACACTGGCCCATATTTTAAGTCAATTCTAAAGAAATATTTAGGCTTATCTGTAAAGATCCAACCACAAGATTATTTAATGTGTTCTGGATTTTAGACAAAATCTATAAAAATTGTGGCTGTCCAAAATTAAGTTATTATAGATATAACAACATATGATAACTTGTGGCATATAATAACAGCATTCTGATAATTTTATTAAGTAAAAACTGGCAATTATAAAAATTACTTATGAAATAATTTTATTTTTATAAAACAGCTCTGAGTTCACTGCTAGCTGCATATCTGTTTCCAGGCCTTGATATCTGGTCTTCTTTCTGCCTAAAATAATCTTCTCTGATTTATTTAAGATCATTTGTGTTTCCACTTTTATATGTCCTAGACTTTATGGCAGGTTAAATTGTAATTTTTGAAGTTACTTTTTTCTTAAATTATTACTTGTATCTTCATAATATTTTTAATAAAACATACTTTAAAGTGTTGAATCAAACCAGATCCCCTTTGAATACTTTTCAGCTATTTATTCCATAAACATATTTATCTGTTAAACCTTGGGTGGTTTATTGATATTATTGATAATGTTAACATAGTTACCCTATAACTGGGCTTCTTTCCATAGTCAAATAATTTAACAGCATCAAAGAAATTAGTTAACTGTAATTTCTCAGAACATTAATTAAATGTCTGGTAGAATTTAGATTCTGAAATATTATTTAAAAATTATTCAGGTCTGGTTGTATTATGAGTATATTTTCTTTTTTTCTGTATTGCAAATGTTTCTGTCAAACTTATCTGTACTTAACACAAGCCAATATCAATCAAGTATTAAAGCAATTTTAGCTAGTAGTTAGAGAATTTGTTGTTTTGATAAGAATAATATTATATGAACAATTGACAGTGGAACTTCTGGGCGAATTATCACATTTTTTAACCTCCTAATAGTATTTTATCAATAAAATTGTAGTTATAATCAATAACTACAAACAAATTGAGACAAACCTCCCCATTAAAGCTTGCATATTCAGCAAATAAATGTATGCTGAAATAAACAAAAGTATCATTGTTTTTACTTTAGGTGATTTATTTGAATTTTCTAGCTTAAAATATTTTATGATCTATTGTCTTCAGTTCCAGCACACATTAGCGGGATAGAAATTTTACATGTGGCACAAAATGCTATTTGTTTTCTATTTCATAGATTCTATAATGTTCCTTTGAGACCTATTTTATTGGGCTTTTATTCTTATACAAAGTCATATGAATGGATCATAAACTACAACAAAATTATCATCACTGTTTATCTTTAAAACAATCATTTGTAAAAGGCCACAGACAGCTAATAGAGTTACACAGCCTTGATATGCAATCAGCTCTTATTTCTACTGATATTTGAAACATACCTTAAAATAGAACTTACCTGCTTTAATTTTTTGTTTCTTAAATTAATTTTTTAGAAAGCATTTTATGGAAATAGTGAGATACAGCATTTTCTCCATTTCTGTGCTTTGCTATTTCCTCTCCGATAAAAGTACTATTTACAGTTTAAGCACTTGTTTAATTTCCCAAAACAAAACACTTGAGGTATAACAACAATTTTAAAAACCATACAGGAAGAGATAAATAGATACAAAAATTCACAAAATGTAGAAAAGTAATCTCAGCCTCTATCTTTAAATTCTAATGCATATGAAAATACTTCCAGAGATAATTACAGATCTTTAAAAGAGATTAGTTATGCAAGAATAAAAGTATAGTTTCTCTGAGCAGAAGAACAAAGAAATTTCTAAAAAATTACTCCATACCTACAGATGAAGGAAGGAAGAACACAAAAAGTTAATACATTTGACTTAGAAAACTGTTCACTGACACTGTTAATAAAAGGCTAAAATGTGTTCAATCTCAATATATATGTAAATTTTCTTAAATGATTAAACTTTCAAAAATTAAAAAAAAAAACTCATAGAGAAGAAAAGGATAAAATCGGGTGGCTTCAGAACAAAACTTTTTTTTAAATGATTTATTTACTTATTTTTTAGAAGAGAGAGAGCACAAGCAGGAAGGGCGGAGGAAGAGGGAGAGAGAATCTCAAGCATACTGAGCACATTGCCCAACCCGTGGCTCAGTATCATGACCCTGAGATTATAACCTGAGTGAAACCAAGGTTGGGATGCTTAACTAGCTGAGCCACCCAGGTCCCCCAGAACAAAACTTCTTAGGCATGTTATGCATAATTACATTTACAATTATCTTCCATTTTTTTTAGAGTCTAGCATCTCCAGTTAGTCAAGGTTTCTGAAGAAATGTTCAGCCAGCCCTTAAATGTTAAAGATTTTGTTTGAAATTATTTATCTATAGCTTTGTTATATCTGATGTAGGACTGCAAAGACATATTTTATTCTAATATATTTGTGATATTTTAACATTTTATAATAATTTTAAGGTAGTATTTGAAGTTAAATATACATTCAAATTCTTTAGCAACTTACTAAAAAAAAATTGTCAATGGTAATTACATTGTGTATGTATTCTGTATTTAAGAGAAAAAAAGGGTACTTTTATTAGTCTCATGCATTACCAAATATCAAGCAACACAGAATAAACTTTCTCATTCCTTACAGTACTTTATAACTCCATTTTAAAATCACTTTTTAGTTTCCTGTTGCATAAAAATCCTACTTCAGACAATTTATAAGATGTATTGAAATGATCAACTATGTAAAATAAAGTAATGAACACAAAACAAATAACTGTATTCAGGTATAATTGAATAGGAATTTGAAGTACAGAAAAATGATGTCATGTTATAGAGATAAGAAACTTTTTTAAAAAGATGTTTTTTCAGAGCAGTTTTAGGTTGACAGAAAAATTGGGCAGAAGGACAAAGATTCCCCATATACCCAATGTCTCCATACTCATACAACTTCCCTATCAGCATCTCCCACCAGAGTGGTGCATTTGTTATAAGTGATGAACCTACACTGAAAAATCATGATCACCTTAAAGCCATAGTTTATATTATGGTTTACTCTTGGTGTTATATGTTCTATAGCTTTAGGCAAGTATATAATAAAATTTTATTATCCCCTGCAATAATACCAAACAGATAATTATCACTGCCCTAAAAATGTTCTGTGTTTTACCAGTGCATCCCTATCTTCCTCCTAACTCATGGAAACAACTGGTGTTTTATGGTCTTCATAGTTTTGCCTATTCCAGAATGTCACATGTCTGGAATCATACAAAAAGTACTCTTTTCAGATTGACTTCTGCAATATGCATTTAAGTTTTTGCTATGTCTTTTCATGATTTGATGGCTCATTTCTCTTACTGCTTAATAATATTCCATTGTCTGGATATGCTGTAGTTTATCCATTCACTATCTAAAGGACATCTTAGTTGCTTTCAAAGTTTGGCAATATCCCTAATGACATAATACACAGCAACTTTTACATGTTTTTTTACCATGTGTATACTTCTTTGGTGAAATATCTGTTCAGGTTGTTGCCTATTTTTTAATCAGGTTGCTTTTTTTTATTGTGAATTTAAGAGTTCTTTGTATATTTTGGGTGACAGTCCTTTATTAGGTATGTCTATTGCAAATATTTTCTCCCAGTCTGTGGCTCGTATTTTCATACTCTTGACAGTATCTCTTGCAAAGCAGACATTTTTTAATTTTAATGAAGTTCAGGTTATGAATACCTTCTCTCATAGATCATGTCCTGTTGTTGTAGGGAAATGATTTTTTAGATCTCAGAAGTTCGGAAAGAATATGTGACACAATAATAATAGTGTCAGCAAAAACATAGAGGTATGAAAATTCATACTTTAGGAAAAAGAAGGTAGTATTATGGTACTCAAAAATTACACATTTTGAGTGGGATAAAGTAGGAAATATTATTGAAAAAATAGTATGGCACTGTAGAAAGTAATATGAATAGCATCCTGAGGAGTTCCTTTATATCATGCAAGCAAAGGGGAACATTGAGTTTTTCATTTCTCTTCCAACCTCCACACCCAGGAGAAGGCATAGCAGATTTTTTTCTTTGTGTTTTAGGAAGTTCATTATGTTGGCAACCATTCATTGATAATAACATCATTAATTAAGTACTGAATGTAACAGTATGCTCTATATGTATATTAATTCCTTTAATCCTTACCAAACTTAAGTTTGCAAGTGGCACTATTAATTTTCAAAAATAATCTTTTTAATAGCAAAAAACTAGAAACAACCTAAATATCCATCAACATATACATGGAAAAATTAATTGAAGATATATTCATACAATAGAATATTAGCAATGAAAAATTTTAAATAATAGCTATGAACATATAGCTCTAGGAGCTCCTGGGTGGCTCAGTAAGTTGTCTCCAGCTTTTAGTTTCAGATTAGGTCATGATCTCATGGATCGAGCCCTGCATCAGGCTCTGCACTCAGCGTGGAGTCTGCTTCACATTCTCTCTCTCTCCCTCCCCCCTGCTCCTCCCTGATCGTGTGTGCTCTCTCTCTCTCTCTAATAAGTATATTAAATCTTACATATACATCTTAAAGTCTGGAATTTCCAGACCTTAAGATATACATTTATTCACACATACTAGATAATAAATCATTATTAGAATGCATTGATTTATGTATTTATTTTCCTACCTGTGTATATGATTTCTGTTTCTCTTCTACTTCCCTAATACTTGTTACTGTTAGTCATTTTATTTATTGGTAGTCTACTTTATATTAAAAGTGTATTTCATTTTGGTTTTAGTGTGTATTCCCTGATTTATATTTAGGTTGGTATTTATCAATTATTTTGTTGAACAAAATATTTATTGAACAGATTCTATGTGAGACACTGTTTCAGAAATTGGGAAAAAATTATGAAAGTTAGATAAAAATCCCTGCCCTTGAAGCTGATATTCTATACAATACTTGCTTGCCTATTTTTATTGATGTCTAGGCATTTTCAGTATATTCTGAATATTTGTCTCTCAGATTGTTGCTTTTATTTTTACCTAATTTGCCCTTAACTTTCATCTTTTGAGACATAGAAATTTATATTTTCAGCTTTACCTACATTTTCCTTAAGGATTTGACCTTTTGGTGTTTTTTAAAAGAAATCTTTCTGATACACTTAACAGTATTTTTCCATAAGGTTAATCTATAGTCCAAGTACCACTTACTGATGTTCACTCATTTTGTGCGAAATTGAGTAAATCAACTTGGGTCTGTTTCTGCCCTCCAGTTTTTATTTAATTTTATTTGTTGTCTTCCTGTGCCAATATTATGCTCTCTTATTGCTGAAAAGTGAACATATCAGGTTGGCTTGGATACCATTATTGGTTTTTCATCATTTGTCTCATATTTTGGCTTTTTAAAGACCATCTTTATTAAATAAACCTGTATGTTTCCTCAAACAAAAACAAAAACAAACCTAAATCCTGTTGTGATGATTACTGAAATTGCAGTAAATCTATAGATAAAATACGGACAATTGAATTTTAGTAATAGTTAGACTTATACAATGACAGTATTTTATCATTCCAAATGTATAGATATCCTTTAATTTTAATACATACCTGTGTATCTGTAGTTTTACTCTCTTGATGTATTGATTAATGAAAAGACATTCTTAGTGTTTATTTAATAGTTTCAATTTTTCCTATATGTCTAATGCTATTTTTTGAATTTAAGAAATATTTACATACAATCATATTGAGAATATATTCTTCTATGCCTTTCTTCTTGTTTGCTTTTATTGTTTTGCTGTGGGCATTTACATGTCAGACTGTTTGTGTGTGTTGAGAAGTAGGGAACAAGGTCTGATTTTTTTCATAGATATGACCCACCTAGATTAGATACATAATCCTTTCTTTCCTCATGGCATTGTAGTGGCATCATCTGAACTTTCTATTTAACCAATCTATCTGTCCTTGTATCATACAATATCACATTTTATAATTAATATGACTTTATAATATAGCTTGATAATGGTAGTGCAGGTACTCTACTTTTGTTGTCCTTTGTCAAGATTGTGATTACTATTTTTACCTTAGGTATTTTTATTTTTATTTATTTTTTATTTTTTTATTTTTTTAAAGATTTTATTTATTTATTTGACAGACAGAGATCCCAAGTAGGCATAGAGGCAGGCAGAGAGAGAGGAGGAAGCAGGCTCCCCTCTGAGCAGAGAGCCCGATGTAGGGCTTGACATGGGGCTTGATCCCAGGATACTGGGATCATGACCTGAGCCAAAGGCAGAGGCTTTAACCCACTGAGCCACCCAGGTGCCCCAAACTTAGGTATTTTTATAATAGTTTTCTAGCTAGCTAGTAAATTTCTACAAAAAAATCATGCAATAATTTTTGTTGGAATAAAAAAATGTTGTTTGCTATACTTTCACAAACTTTCAGTTTTGTTCTGTCAACCATGGACCTGATTTTTCCTTTTGTTTCTGTATATCTTATTAAATATCTCCTCATGATATAGGGAGATTTTATTGCAAGAGTTTTTACATTTCACTGATTTTATTTGATGTTTTTTACTGCTACTTTTTAAAATTTCAGTTAATTTGTTGTTGGCACATTAATGTATAATTAATTATTGAATATCAATCTGGTTTCAATAACCTTAACATAACTTTGAATAGATATAGTCATTAAAAGTATTCTTGTCTCTTATTCAATCATAAGAACATGAGCAACATTTTATCATTAAGATAATTGAAGGTTTTTAGAAAAGCTATTCTATAAAGATATGCCTTTTGTTTCAAGTTTGCTCTTTTTTAAAAATCATGAATAGATTCTGAATTTATTCAAATGGTTTTTCTGTTCTTATTTTGATGATTATATATCTTTTCTCCCTTTATTCTTCAAAATGATTCTAATTATTAATTTACCTAATTACTTACTGTTCATTAACTAGTACCTAATTATTCTAAACTTCCTTGCTAAGATGGCTTCAAGCATACATCTGTGGTCAACTGCTGGTAAGATAAGTGGCTCTATTGACTTAGTGTTTTTTGCATGATCTGGGACCTTGCTGAAATGGCTCAGTTCTTCTCAATGTGTTCTCAGAATCTATCAAAGAAGCCGAAGCTTGTCCTTTTGGGAAAGGCAAGTTTGAGACAGAAACAAAGAGAGAGAAACAGAGATAGAAAGCCTGTAAAGCCTTTTGAGATTTGGGCTTGGAAGTGGAAAAACTCACTTTATCCACATTAGGTTTTTCAAATCAAGTAACAAGGCTAGTCTAGTTTCAAAATTTTGGGTAAGAGACTGCTTCTCACTGCAAGAATAGCTGTCTCCGAAGGGGAAATGAGAAAGTTGAGACATTTTTGTTCTTAGGCTACTGCATATTATAAACACTGTCACTACTAACAGCTTTTATTTCAGAACTACTGTGTTCCAGATTTTATGCGAAGTATTTTGTACATTATCTGTTAGAATTTCATTATAACTGTAGGAGGTTGTCTTAGCCCAGGCTGCTGTAATATAATACTATAGATCATGTAGTTTAAACAGGCATTTTTTTCTCACAGTTCTGAAGGCTGAGAAGTCTAAGATCAAGTGGTGGCCAATTCACTTTGCACTGATGGCCGCCTTCTATCTTTCAGACAGTGACTGTGGCCTTACAAGCTTACAGAAAGCTCTGGTCTTTCTTCTTCTTCTTATATGGAAACTGATAAGGACATCCCATCATGGGGGCTCTATCCACATGACCTCAGCTAAACCAAATTAACTCTCAAAGTCCCCAGTTCCAAATACCATCACATTTGGTGTTAGGGCTACTTCTGTATATGAATTTTGGGGGAGAATAAGTAATCAGTCCATAATACAGGTGAGTACAACTTTTATATTTATTTGACATATGGTGTATTTTAAATTAAAATTTTATTATCAGTAAATAATTTTACTATGACTCTCAAGAAAAGTGGCATGGAAAATTATATTTTGGGTATATAATTATTATGATGGGAAATACATATTGATAATGATTCCTTGGACATAGAAAACAGTATATGGTTCATAGGAAAAAATAGACAGTGAATCACAGTTAATCAATCCAAATAACTATTTTTTTACTACCTGCATTATCAAAATTTAGGTTAGCTATATAATACTTCAATATTATGGATTTTTTTTTTTTTGCTCCTAAATGTTTATTGCTTTGTTTACTTTATTCTAAAATGAGAGCGAAGAAAAAACAAGTTCTCAGAACAGCAAAAAACTGAGAGATTTTGTTACATCAGATGCACTACAATAAATAATAGAAAATATTTGAACAAGCTGAAAGTAAACTACCCCAGTGGGAGGCAGAGGGGAATGAGAAAGAATGGAGAGTACCAGGAAAGAAATAGTTTGGTAAATATAAAAGGCTATCAACAGTCTGAAGAAACAATAATTGTAATGCTTATAAAATAATGTCATAGCAGAATATGTAACAGTAATAGTATATAAGATAGGTGTAAGGTTAAAGGAATTAAATAGTGAAAAGTTGTTGCATTTAAGGCTGGGATAAGGGAAGGTAATTTAGGTAACTTTCTTGATTGCTAGGCAATTTCTCTATCTTGATTTGATAGGGGTTGCATATGTGTCTAAATATATTTAATTTATTGAGCTAAAATGAAGATTTGTATACTCTTATTTCATGTGTTATACCGTTCTAAAATTTAAATAAAAATTTTGAGCTATTAGAATTTTTATACTGTTTATATATGTTACTGTAATATGTTAAGTATAAAAACTAATCAAACACAAAGAACTAATCAAAAAAAAGAACTAAGCAGAGAACATCATACTTCCTGGTTTCAAATTATATTACAAAGCTATAGTAGTGAAAACAGTACGGGATTAGCAAAAACCAGACTTATGGACACACCAGTGAACCAAATAGCAAGAAATAAACCCAAAGATAAAACAGTCAACTGATCTTTGACAAGGATGCCAAAAATACATAATGAAGAGAGGACAATCACTTCAATAAATTATACTGAGAAGTACAGATATCCACATACAGAAGGATGAAATTGAAACTTTGTCTTATACCATATAAAAAAATCAACTCAAGGTGGAGTAAAGATTTAAAGAAAAGACCCAATACTGTAAAACTCCTACAAGAAAATATAGGGGGAAATCTTCATAAAGTTAGATTTGGCAGTGATTTTGTGGACGTGATACGAAAAGCACAAGCCACAACAGCAAAATATACAAGTAGACTACATCAAACTAAAAAGTTCTGGCATACCAAAGGAAACAAATAACTGAAAAGGCAACCTATAGAATGGGAGTAAGTATTTACAAATTATGTATCTGATAAGGAGTTAATACATATATAAAATATATGAGGAACTTTTACAATTTAAGTTAAAAAGAAAATGATTTTTAAAATGGGCAAAGGAGTTGAATATATGTTCCTCCAAAAAAAATGCATACAAATAACTAACAGGTATATGACATAATGTTCAGTATCACTAATTATCAGGGTAATGTAAATAAAAGCCATAAGAAATACCACCTCACACCTGTTAGGATAGCTGTTAAACAACAACAACATCAACAGCACAAGTGTTGACCAAGATGTGGAGAAATTAGAACCCTTGTAGACTCTTGGGGGGAATCTAAAATGGGGCAGCTACTATATAAAACAACAAAAATTTAAAAATTTAGCCTCCTTATGCTACAGCAATTCCATTTCTGGGCATATGTCCAAAATAACTGAAATCACGATCTTAAAGAAATAGAGCTCTCCAATGTTTACTGAAGCATCATAGCCACATTATGGAAGCCACCTAAATGTCCATCAATAGGTGAATGAAATTGTGATATAGATATATAATGGACACATCTATAGTAAGAAGTTGCTGTGGCCTATGTCAAAGAGGTTGCTACCTGTGTTCCCCTCTAGGATTTGGATTATTTCCTATTTCACATTTAGGTCTTTAATCCATTTTGAATTTATTTTTGTGTATGGTGTAATAAAGTGGTCCTGTTGCTGTCCAGCTTTCTGCCTGTTGCTGTCCAGCTTTCCCACACCATTTGTTGAAGAGATGGTCTTTTTTCAATTGTATATTTTCTCCTGCTTTATTGAAGGTTCATTGACCATATGGTTGTAGTTTCATTGCTGGGTTTTCTTTTCTGTCCTTTTGATCTATGTGTTTGTTTTCATGCTAGTACCATACTGTCTTGGTCACTTCAGCTTTGTAATACAAGTTGAAGTCCAGAATTGCGGTTCCTCCAGCTCTGTTTTTGTTTTTGTTTTCAAAATTGGTTGGGCTATTTGGAGTCATTTGTGGTTCACACCAGTTTTAGGAAAAAATTGTTGTAACGCTGTGAAAACTGCTGGTGGTATTTTGATAGATATATAATGAAATATTATTCCTTCCTAAAAAAGAAGGAAATTCTGCCATACACATTATGGATGAGCCTGGAGAACATTATGCCTATCATGGAAGGAAACATACTACATGATTCCACTTATGATGTATAATAAAATATATGTGAGGGATTCAAAATAGTCAAACTCTTAGAAATGGACAGTAGGATGGTGATTGCTAGGTGATGGGGGTTAGGAGAAATACAGAGTTGATGTTCAATTTATATACAGTTTCAGTTGTGAAAGATGAAAAAATTCCAGAGATCTATATAATATTGTGCCTATAGTTATCAGTAGTGCACTGCTCACTTAAAAATTTGTTGAAGGTGTTCTTACAGAATAATAAATGAAGTACTAAAAATATGACAGTAAACCCATTAACAGTATAATATCACAATATAAATGTGGGTATAAATTTCCTTTGCAATAAATACAAAATATTTTACAGTGTTATTATTGAAAACAAATATTATTTCTGTGAAAACAAAATAACAACCACCACAAAATTAAATGTACAAGATCTCTACAGTGAAAACTGTAAAACCTTATTGAGAGTAATGGGGATCCAGTAAGTGCAGGGATGTACCATGTGTATGAATTAGAAGACTTAATATTTTCAGGTATCAGTTCTTCCCTAATTGATACATAAATTCAGTGCAGTTCAAATCTGATCAGAATCACAGTAAACTTTTCTAGGGAGATGGATAGATGATTCCAAGTTGTATGTGGTAATTCATATGGCAAAAAAAAAAAAAAAATGAATGTGATATTGAAAAGAAAAACTAAAGGACTTACCAAATAAGTCCTATGGTAATATTATACTGGTATAAGGAAAGACAAAACAGCCAATAGAACACTATAGAGTTCAGAAACATTCACAAATATACATAATAAAAATTATGCTAAATATGGCATTACCATATATTGATAAAAAGATGAGAAAAAGTCTTTTCATAAATGGTGCTAGTTTAATTAGATATTTATATGAAAAATTATATCTTGACCTCTTCCCCATGTTATGGATAAAAATCAGTTTCAGTCTATATTGTATACCTAATGTAAAAAGTAAGGGAACTTAATATTTTCATAACTTTGTAGACAGCAAATATTATTTAAAAACAAAGAAGGAAAAATTGGTAAGTTGAGCTACATTAAAATTTAACTTCTGTTTTTCAGAGCACATCTTTAAGAAGATAAGCCTCACTCTAAAATAAATTATTTACAAAAAAGGAAGGAAATTATATCCAGAATACATACAAAACTCCTCAATTAGTTAAGCAGATAAATTCATATAAAAGGGCAAAAGGAACTGGAAACATAACCTCACAAAAAAAGAATATCCAATTGGCAAATAAATTTATGAAAAGGTGGTTTATTCTATGAGATATAAAATGAATCCAAATTGAAACCACAATTAGAGGCCACTACACATCTGCCAAGGTGGCTAAACTGTTTTTTAAAAGGTAAGTAGAATGCTAAGCATGATACACTCTAGTTCCATCCATGCTGTTGCAAATGGCAAGATTTCATTTCTTTTGATGGCTGCATGAGGGGGTTTGGGAGAAGGGGGTGGAATTATGGACATTGGGGAGGGTATGTGCTTTGGTGAGTGCTGTGAATGTGTAAACCTGGTGATTCACAGACCTGTACCCCTGGGGATAAAAATATATGTTTTATTTTTAAAAAATAAAAAATTAAAGTTAAAAAAAAAAGGTAAGTAGAACGAACTCATGATCACCTGGAGCAACATCAACTCTCCTACATTGCTGGTGGAAATGAAAATTGACATATATTGGAAAACTGTTTGTCAGTGTACATATATACTTCAATATATGCTTATACTATGCCTCAATGATTCTACTTCTAAGTCGTACCCAAGATAAAGGAATGATGTATTTAATAAAAAGTTATGTGTATGAATGTTACTTAGCAGAATACTATTTGCAGTAGTCCCAAACTAGAAACAGCTCATCAGAAGTCATATGTATAATTGATGATATATTTATATAATGAATTACTACACAACAATGAAAACAAGAACAAAAGTCTAGCCACATGAAGAGCAGGGAGGACTCTTCATATTTTCTGAAACAAAAAGTCATACTTCCTTGTTTTATTTATGGAAAATTCACAAATGGACAAAACTAATTTGCAATGTTAAGTGGTCAAGCTATAAAACTATATGTGTCAGAGTGTGGGGTGGGCAAGAGTAATAGGGGATGGTCAGTCTAGTGGGATTGAAGGGAATTTCTGTTCTGTAACATTCTCTTGTTTCATCTATGCTAGTTACACAGTAGCATTCATTTTATGAAATGTATTAATCTGTATGCTTTTTTAAAAAAATTGTTATATTTTTTAAATTTATTTATTGTCAGCATAACAGTATCATTATTTTTTCACCACATCCAGTGCTCCATGCAATCCATGCCCTCTATAATACCCAGCACCTGGTATGCTTTTTAATAGAAACAGCATAAACCATTTTAAAGCATATGATTCCATGGCATTTAGTACTTTCATATTATTGTTCAACTACCACCTCTTTGTAGTTCCAAACGTTTTCATCCACGCAAAACAAAATCCCATACTCATTAAGCAGTCATTCCCTATGCTACTTATTCCCCAAGCCCCGGCAACCAGAAAGATGTTTTCTGTCTCTATGGATTTACCTATACTAGGTAGTTCATATAAATGGGATCATACACTATGTGACTGTTGTGTCTAGCTTCTTTCACTGAACAACGTTTTCTAGGTTCATCTATATTGTAGCATGAATCAGAACTCCATTCCCTTTTCTCTGGCTGAATAATATTTCATTGTGTGTGTGTTTGTGTGTATGTGTGTATAACTATATGCCTTTGATTTTGACAGTGAAATTTTTCCTCCTTTATATATTTTGATATTCTTTTTTTTAAACAATTCTTAGCATTTAATTTTGAGGAAAGCCATTGTCATAGACACAAATTTTAAATTTTTTAAAAATGAGTTTTTGCTTTGAGAAAAAATACTTTTTTTCCTTCTAAGTAATTTTGATAATATTAGATAATAGAAAGTCTTTAATTGAAAGCATTACAAATGTACTTTCTTCATTTGAGAGGCACTTTAATAAAAATACTATGTGATAAGTTACAAGTTGAGAGACTACTACCCAGGCACAAAATTAAAGAAGGTTTATACTGAATCTTTAAATACTCTTCAAATCTTAGTTGATAAGTTTATTTATAACAATGCTTCCTGGAAATTTATGCCTTATTTTAGAAAGTTTGACTTGAATCATG
Organism: Mustela nigripes; assembly: GCF_022355385.1. Lineage (NCBI taxonomy): Eukaryota > Metazoa > Chordata > Mammalia > Carnivora > Mustelidae > Mustela > Mustela nigripes. The sequence goes on from NC_081569.1 coordinate 76,693,230, forward strand.
GTCTTTTGACCAAATGTGATGTGGAATATTATATATAATGAAATTCTATATTGCAAGTTAGTGGATTTTTTTTTCCCTCTCACTTCTGCAATGACTTGTCTTATTACAGTTTTCTATATTTTCAACTTATTGATATACTTTAGATAGTGGAATTGATTTTCAGCAGCCAATCTTTTCCCTCTTACATTATTTATTAGTTCACAAATTCAGTTAGATGATAGAAAGTCTTTTCACTTGACTTGTACATAGACTAACCTCATTTTCATGACATTGTACAGTATAATTTTGCTATTTATTCAGATGACTAAAATATTGAGCATGAAGAGTACTCATAATGAAAATGATGAATAAATAAAAACCCTATTTGATGGTATACAATATTGGAACTCTGAGTGCATCTCATTATAAGAAATGCAATATGTCAATAGTCTAAAATTTTGATTAATTTTCAAAATAAGAAATACAAAGTTAATATCTGCTGACACAGAAAATGTGAATAAATGTTTTTTAAAAACTTTTCTAATAAAAGAACTATTTCAGGGTGCTTGGGTGGCTTACTGGGTTAAAGCCTCTGCCTTTGGCTCAGGTCATGATCTCAGGGTCCTAGGATTGAGCCCTGCATCGGGCTCTCTGCTTGGCGGGGAGCCTGCTTCCCCCTCTATCTCTGCCTGCCTCTCTGCCTACTTGTGATCTCTGTCAACTAAATAAATAAAATCTTTAAAAAAGAAAAAAAAAACGATTTCTACAGGTAAGATGATTAAGAAGAAATGAGGTAAATGAGAACAACTTTATGACTCAAAACAATTGTGTTAGTTTAAAAAACATCGTAAGTGCACTCCTTAATCCCTAGTACCTATTTAACCCACCACACTAGCCTCCCCCGCTCCGTCTAATAACCATCAGTTTTTTCTCTGTAGTTGAGAGTCTTTCTTGGCTTGCCTCTCTCTCTACTCAGTTGTTTTATTTCTTAAATTCAAAATATGATTGGAATCATACGGTATTTGTCTTTTTCCGACTGACTTATTTCACTTAGAAAAATACTCTCTAGCTCCATCCATGTCTTTGTAAATGACAGTGTTTTATTCTATTTTTTTACTATATTGTACACCTGAAACTAATATTACACTGTATGTTAACTTACTGGAATTTGATTATAAACTTAAAAACTTCATATGCAGTCATCTTATGCTGAAATAGGTTAGGACTATAGTTATATAACTCTGCTAACGTTTTTCACTAAACAAGCAATATCGTATACAAATTCTTATGCTGTTAACTCTTTGGAGCCTATTATAATGGTATGGGTTTTGAACTTCAATTTGAGAGGTAAAGTTCAATTCTTCTTTTTTTTTTTTTAAAGATTTTATTTATTTATTTGACAGAGATCACAAGTAGGCAGAGAGGCAGGCAGAGATAGAGGGGGAAGCAGGCTCCCCGCCAAGCAGAGAGCCCGATGTGGGGCTCGATCCCAGGACTCTGGGATCATGACCTGAGCTGAAGGCAGAGGCTTTAACCCACTGAGCCACCCAGGCGCCCCTAAAGTTCAATTCTTTATTCAACTCTCAATGACCTGCATGCTAATAGTCATGACATAAGTCACAAATCATGGTATTTCATCTGTAAAAGGAGGCAGCTAATTTCTTTTTAAAAATTGTGTCCCAGTCTGTACTTCTATGTTTATGCATTCTGGATATGTCACCTACTTTCTAGTGTCTCATATTTCCTCCAAAAATCATAGAGGGCAACAGAGAAGTCACAAATCAAGATCGAAAACAAAGGTATTTGTGCTTTATTTTTTTAAGACCCTGAATGGTGTCAATATTTGTAATTTTAGTCTTCTAATCAAACTACATAAATCCTATAGTGTGGTGATAGGAGAACATACTCATTTTAATTTTTGCTATTATGACTATTCATGTGACACAACTCCATTTATTAAAAATGCTGTCTTTTTTGAATTATTTCAAAACTTCATTTTTTTGTACGTATTGTTGTGACTTTTTTAGTTTTCATATTTATGTTTTTATGTTTTTATTTTTTTATTAATGTAGTATGTATTATTTGTCTTAGGGGTACAGGTTTGTGAACATCAGTCTTATACATTTCACAGCACTCACGATAGCACATACCCTCCCCATTGTCCATCACCGAGCCACCCTAACCTTCTCCCCACTCCTTCCAGCAGCCCTCAGTTTGTTTCCTAAGATTAAGAGTCTCTTATGGTTTGTCTCCCTCCCGATCCCATCTTGTTTCATTTTTCCCTCCCTTCCCGCTACGATCCTCCTCAACCCTGCTTCTAAAATTTCTCATATCAGAGAAATCATATGATAATTGTCTTTCTCTGATTGACCTTTTCACTTAGCATAATACCCTCTAGTTCCACACCATCATTGCAAATTGCAAAATTTCTATTTTTTGATGGCTGTGTAGTATTGGATTATATATTGTTGTTTTCCTTATTTTATTTTGTTTTACTGAGGTTCCATTAGCCTTTTTTTATTGAAGCATAATTGACATATAATGTTACATTAGTTTCAGGTGTACAGCATGTTGATTTGGCAGTTCTATGTATTACTCGGTGTTCACCACAAGTATAGTCACCGTCTGCCACCATACAGTGTTAAAAGGTATTATTGACTATATTCCCATTCTGTACTTTATCTCTACTTGCTGATTTTGTAAATGGAAGTTTGTATCTCTTAATCCCCTTTATTTCATCCATCCCTCATCTTTCCTCTGGTTAACCACCAGCTGTTCTCTGTATTTAAGATTATGGTTTTTTGTTTCTTTGTCCATCTGTTTGCTTCTTTTGTTTTTTAGACTCTACATATAAGTGAAATTATATGGTATTTGTTTTTTTCTGACTTATTTTATTTAGCGTAATCCCATTCTAGCTTCATCTATGTTATCACAAATGGTAAGATTTCATCCTCTTTTATGATTAAGTAATATTCCAGTGTGTGTACATATATCTTTTTTTTTAAGTTTTATTTCAGTTCCAGTTAACATACAATGTTATATTGGTTTCAGGTTTACAATGTAGTGATTCAACAATCCTGTATATCATCCAGTGCTCATCACAATAGGTATATTCCTTAATCTACATTACTTATTTAAACCATCCCCCACGAACCTCCCCTCTGGTAACCATGAGTTTGTTCTCTATACTTGAGTTTATTTCTTGTTTGCCTCTTTCTCTTTTTTCCTTTGCTCATTTCTTTCTGAAGTTGCATATATAAGTGAAATCATATGGTATTGTCTTTTTCTGACTTACTTCATTTAGCATTATACTCTTCAGCTCCATCCATGTTGTTGCAAATGGCAAGACTCCTTTCCTTTTAATGAGTGAATAATATTCCATTGTGTATATATATCACTTCTTTATCCATTCATCAGTTGATGGACACTTGGGCTGCTTCCAGAATTTAGCTTTTATGAATAATGCTGCTATAAACATAGGAGTGCATGTATCCCTTTGGATTAGTGCTTTTGTAATCACTGGGTAGATACCCAGTAGTGTGATTGCTAGATGATAGAATAGTTCTATTTTAAACTTTTTGGGAACCTCCATACTATTTTCTAGAATAGCTGTACTACTTTGCATTCCTACCAACAGTGTGAGAAATTTCCCCTTTCTTCACATCCTTGCCAACACCTGTTGTTTCTTGTGTTATTTTTAGCCATTCTGACTGACATCTCATAGTTTGATTTGCATTTCCCTGATGATGAGGGATGTTGAGCATCTTTGCATGTATCTGTTGGCCATCTGTCTGTCTTCTTCTTTTTTTAAAAAAGATTTTATTCATTTATTTGGCAGAGATCACAAGTGGCAATGAGGCAGGCAGAAAGAGATGGGGGGGAGGGGAGCAGGCTCCCTACCAAGCAGAGAGCCTGATGCAGGCTTGATCCAAGGACCCTGAGATCATGACCTGAGCTGAAGGCAGAGGCTTAACCTGCCCCCACCTGGATGTCTTCTTTGCAGAAATGTCTTCTGCCCATTTTTTAATTGCATGATTTGTTCTTTGGCTGCTGAGTTGTGTCAGTTCTTTTTTTTTTTTTAAGATTTTATTTATTTATTTGAGAGAGATAGAAGGAGCATAGAGAGAGGGACAAGTAGACTCTATACTCAACATGGAGCCCAATGAGAGGCTTGATCCTATGACCCTGAGATCATGACCTGAGCCTAAATCAAGAGTCAGAAGCTTAATCAACTGAGCAACCAGGTGCCCTGAGTTGTATCAGTTTTTTCTTTTGTTTCAGATTTTTATTTAAATTCTAATTAGTTAACACATAGGGTAGTATTGGTTTCAGGAGTAGAATTTAGTAATTGATCACTTACATATAATACCCAGTGCTCATGCAAATGACATAATTGATAAAGAGATAGTATCCAAAATCTATGAAGAACTTATCAAACTCAACATATTTATATGAATATATATATATAGCGGAATATTACTAAGCCATCAAAAAGAATGAAATCTTGCCATTTACAATGAAGTAGCTGGAGCTAGAGTATATTATGCTATGCAAAATACATCAATCAGAGAAAGACAAATACCATATGGTATCAGTCATTTGTGGAATTTAAGAAACAAAACAGATGAACATGAGGGATGGGGAAAAAACGAGGGAAGTTAACCATAAGACTGTTTGAAAGGGTCCCTGACAAAAGGACGAGACTGATACAAAGTGAAGGTCAAGCAAAGCTTGAGAGAACCAAACTGACTGGCCAGGCCCGTCTCTTGCAAAGAGGCGACCCCTCACAGACTAACTTTTATAGAGTAAAGGCCATGTGTTTGAGCCTGGCCACACACAGGTGGCCAATTGAATTACAATTCACCCCATGATAGTTATTTAATTCAGCCTATGACCATGGCTGGAATGGGCGCCTTTGACTGGCACCTGATAGGCGGGGCTCACACTCCTTGACGGGAAGTATGTGCGCTTTCCCTTGATTGGATGTTTCCACCTGGCCTGGCTCATCCTTGGTGGGTAGGGAGGTAATATGTGTGCTTTTACTGATTGGACATTTCCACCTGGCCAGACACGTCCTTGTATGTGGGCTCCGTTATCTGGGGCTGGTCAGTCATATTTCACCAGTTCTGTTTCTAAGTGCTTTCCACTTGGGGGGAAGGGGCAGGTTCAATCTAAATTTACTGCATAAACAACAAAATGGCTTGCTCTGGCTAAGTAGGCCCTTACATGTTAACTATAGGGTACTTGTGAGTTGCGTCAGTTCTTGATATGTCATTTGCATATATCTTCTCTCATTCTCTAGGTTGACTTTTAGTTTTGTTGTTCATGTCCTTCACTGTAGTTTACTTTTGCTCTTGTTTCCCTTACCTCAGGAGACTTATCATAAAAAAAAAAAAAATTTGCTATGGCTGTAATCAGAGAAGTTACTACGTATGTTCTCTTCTAGGATTTTTTGCTCTTAGGTCTCACATGTAGAGTCTTTAATCCATTTTGAATTTATTTTTTGTGTGGTGAAAGAAGGTAGTCAAGTTTCATTCTTTTGCACATGGCTGTCCAATTTTCCAAACACCATTTATTGAAGAGACTGTCTTTATTCCCTTGTATATTATTATTTTGTCTCTTGCATATTAATTGAGCATATATTTGTGGCTTTTTTGTGGGTTTTCTGTTCTGTTCTTTTGATGTATGTATCTAAATTGTGCCAGTACCATATTGTTTTGATTACCACAGCTCTATAATATAACCTGAAGTTCAGAAATGTAATTCCTCCAGCTTTGCATTTCTTTTTCAAGAATGCTTTGGATATTTGGGGTCTTTTGTGGTTCCATACATATTTTAAGGTTGCTGGTTTCAGTTCTATGAAAGATGCTGTTGGTATTTTATGTTTTGGTAGGGATTCCATTAAATGTGTATATTTATTTGGATAGTATACACATTTTAACAATATTTGTTCTCACAATCTATAAGCATGGCATTTTTTTTTCCATTTCTTACATTGTCTTCACTTTCTTTCATCAGCGTTTTATAGTTTTCAGAGTATATGTCTTCCACCTCTTTGGTTAATTTTTTTCCTAGGTAGGTTATTATTTTTGGTACACTTGTAAATGGGACTGTTTTATTTCTGCTGCTTCATTATTTGTGTATATAAATGCAACAGATTTCTGTAAGTTGATTTTGTATCCTGTAATTTTACTGAATTCATTTATCAGTTCGGTCAGTTTTGGGGTGGATTCTTTTGGGTTTACAATGTGTAGTGTCTTTTGTCTTCATGTCTTTTGAAAATAGTGAAAGATTTACTTCTTTACTGATTTGGTTGCCTTTTATTTCTTTCTGTTGTCTGATTGCTATAGCTAGGACTTCTACTACTATATCGATAAAAACAGTGAGAGTAGACATTCTTGTCTTATTCCTGACGTTAGAGGAAAAGCTCCATTTTTCCACATTAAGGATCATGTAGCTATGGGTTTTTCATTTATGACCTTATTATGTTGGGTATGTTCCCTCTAAACCTGTTTTGTTGAGAGTTGTACTTTGTCAAGTGCTTTTTTTGTGTCCATTGAAATGATCATATCGTTCTTATCCTTTCTTTTATTGATGCACGTTATCATGTTGATTGATTTGTAAATATTGGTCCACCCTTGCAACCCTGGAATAAATCCCACTTGATTGTGGTGAATGAGTTTTTAAATATATTGTTGGGTTCAGTTTTTGTATCTATGCTCATCAGAGATATTAGCCTGTAGTTATTTTTCTGTGGTGTTTTTATCTGGCTTTGGTATCAGGATAATGCTGGTCTCATAGAATGAATTTTGGAAATTTTCCTTCCTTTTCTGTTTTTTGGAATTTGAGAAAAATAGGTATTAACTTTTCTTTAAATGTTTGGTAGAATTTACCTATGAAGCCATCTGGTCCTGGATTTTTGTTTGTTGGGAGATTTTTGACTACTGATTCAATTTCTTTGCTCATACCACATCTTCTTTATCTATTCATCCATCAGTGAATACTTAGGTTGCTTCCAGATCTTGTCTAGTACAAATATTTCTGCTATAAACTCATTTTTTTAGGTAAATACCCAGAAGTGAAATTACTGGATCATATTGTATTTCTATTTAAAATTTTTTTTTGAATCGTCATTACTGTATTCCACAGCGATTGCACATTCCCACTAATGATTTGTAAGGGTTGCCTTTTTTCTGCTTCCTCTCTAACAGTTGTTATTTTTTGTCTGTTTGATATGAGCCATTCTGACTGATGCAAAGTGATATCTCAATGAGGATTTGATTTACATATTTCTGATTAGTGATATTGAAATTCTCCCAGTTCAGTCTTGATTTTTGCCTTTTTCAGTATTACTGGGATCAGATTGGCATTGTGTCTGAAAGTTTCTCTGTCCAGCTGTGCTATCCTACTTGCTTTATGTCACAGACATACTGGTTAAGCTTCTGGCTCTATCTCAGTTTCTGCGTTTTGGAGGACCCCAGTGACCTAGTAATACTTTACATTTTGTTTATTTGATAACTATCTATCTTTCCTCATTAATATATAAGCTCCAATAAAACATTTTTTTAAGATTTTTCTGAGTGGCTAGGATAGTATCTGACACAGAGTAAATATTCAGAAATATGCATTATGGAACATTTAGGAAATATAACACCAAGACTAAATATTAAGTGGCTGTGATTGCATAGTTTACAAGTGATGTCCTTTCCTCCATTCTTTACTCCACATACCATATAATTAGAGATGTATTCTCTCTGAGACGTCAAGAAATTCTGAACATCTGAGTTGGTCTTAAAAAACAGAAAAGTGTAATTTACTGTTACCTTAAGATATATTAGTCAACCATGAACTTAAATCCTTTGAGCAGGGTAAGTAAGAATTAAGATGGCAATATAATAGCTCTCTTTTTCTGTAAAAACAGATCTCTGACACCCTCCCTGGTAAGAACAAGATGAGAAAGTAAATCAAGAATATGAAAGGCATTTCACCATTCTATTGATTTACTATTTCCAGCTTCTCACTAACTTACCCACTGAATGCATATCTAAAATAAAAGGAGTCTGTGAAAGGATTTGAAATGAATCAAAGAGAAGAAAAATAAGAACACATTTGTAATGATATGGAAATCTATTTTTTGTTAAACATAAATAAATCTTCTCAAGTATCCTCCACAGAATGTATATTGTCCCACTGACCACTAAATACACTTACCTGTATATTTTTACCTACTGTAATCATCATGTAGTAAACAAAGCCCTCTATATGAATATACTAAAAATGTGTATACTATTGAGATCAAATTATAAACTACTTGTTAAGGATAATTCCTCAGAGTCCATGTTGTTTATGAATTAGATCCATTAATATTGAGAGTTATAAAAGTTAACAATGGACAAAACCTTTGCACCTTTTAGATCTTTATATGACAGTTGTATATTTGGTAATATACAAAATAAGATTGTGTGGAAGAGCATAAATAAATACACAGCAAAGAAAATGATAACTTAAATGTTGATAGTATGCTGGTTAAATAATTATAATATACCCCTGCAGTGTCACAGAGAAAAAATTATATCAGCCTTTATGTAACAAAATTATAATTTTTTCCACAATTTAAGGTCAAGTTGAACAAATGCCTGAAACATGTAAAGATATTTGTAATTGGAAAATGCTTTTTAATATCACATTTATTAACTTTTAAGTCATTTAACACAATGAGATAAGTTCTAATATCATTTCTATTATATGAAGGAGGGCACTGAGGCACAAAGGGGTAGACGTATTGGAAAGTTCTTTAAATATACCTGACATATGTAAGTGTTCTTTGACAGTTAATTAAAATAAATAAATATGACATTATGGATTCTCAGTATGAATTATTTTATGTAATAAAACTAACTTAAAAATATGTCAATTTCCCTAGTATTTATATTGAAAATGAAGAGACTAAATTATGATACCATTCTCAAGGAACCAATTTGTAAGTTATAGGCAAAAATTATCTTAATCATTTTTGTGTCTGGTGTGTAAAGGACTATTAAATTAGAATATCTTCAGTCCTTAATAATGATCAATAGATACTATGACATATTATGTTCTCTTGATGTCTGTGTATTCATATTTCCTGTATACCTTAGACCGTAATTCTGCCCCTAGAGGCAGATAAAGAGTTTATGAATAAAAGAGAGCATAACTTCTGCCCCAGTAGAAGAGTGTAGCAAATTCACATATATGATCAGGAATCTTTAGAAATAAATTATATGTATTTCCAAGAGAAATGCAGGCTGTGACTGAAAGACTATCAGTACAACCAACTTGTAGAAATGGCACTTCTTTTCCTTTCTTCCTTTATCCTAATTTGGACTCCTATAACAGAATACCATAGGCTGCATGGCTTAACAAACATCTATTTCTTACAGTTTTACAGGCTGGGAAATTTAAAATTAAGGTGTCAGTGTCTGGTGACAGCCTGCCTCCTGGTTCATAGATGGCCGTCTTTCTACTGTATCTTCACAAGGCATGAAGAAGATGAGAGAACTTTCTGAACTCCCTTTTATAAGAGCACTTGTCCCATTCATGAGGGCTCTACCCTCATCACCTAATTACCTCCCAAAGTCTCACTGGCTAATATCACCACCTTGGGGTTTAGGATTTCAATATACAAATGGGGGAGGACACAAACATTCAGTCCATTACATTCTGCTGGCCCATCCTACCTTCTTTCTCTCCTTCTTCATTCTCCCCTCCACTCCCCTCCCCTCCTCTCCACTCCCCTTCTTTTTCCTTCTTTTTTCATTCTACTTTTGCCTATAGGCCAAGGTTCAATTCATTCTTCTAACCATTACACCAATCCAAGAGAATTCTAACTTAATGGGCTTAGTTTGATTACTGGGGTTTCTCCCTCCTCCTCCCTTTTTGGGGCATATTAACTTATTCTGATATAGAAATGTTTGGAAATCAAGAATTATTGATGAATACAGAGCTGTTTGATATATGCATAATTTTATCAGAGCAGTAAATGTACCTCCTAAAATCAAAGTCATATGACATTACATTTTCTAAGAATGTTTTTGAGCTATTTATATTAGTTGCTCACAATTCCACTTCTCTGCATAGATAATAAATCTTAGTAGCTTATTAATTAAGAATCATGGATTCCTTCAGATATTCCAGCCAGGGAAACTGAACAGTAAAGTCTTCTGTTTGTCAAGTGAAAATGTATTATAAAAAATTATACAAATTTTTCCAGCTTTGTTTCAAAAAGAGGCATTGAAGACAATTTTTCAAAGAAAGGAAACTCTCTCTGGACCCTGGATACTTTATCCAGATGGTATATGGAAAACCCTATCTTGAGCTAATAAGGAATCTGAAACAAAACTGGTTTTGATTAGCTGATTAATCACATTGAAGCAATGCTCCCCAAAGACTACATTTAACTATATCATGCTCTGTATCTCAAATGCAAAATTCCTCCTTTGCAATTTTCTTCAGCCAGTTTAAAAAGATTGGGATTCTTATTTTGTTTAATCATTGTATTTAACTTACCTAGAGCAAGTTCAGCCTCTGCAGTAAAAACTTCAACTTCTAGGGTTGAAATTATTTCTTGCAGTTACTAAAATTTTTGCATGTGCAATGTAGGAAATAGTATTAACTAATACAGTATAACTGTTATTTTTTACTTATATTAAAATTATATCACCAATAAATCTTATTTTCTTTCTGTTTACTTTGTCCTTTTAATTATGTATTAATTCCGTGAAAAATTCCAAGGTGTGTCCTTCATAGCAGCTAATGGTTTTCAGGAAATTGATTTTATTTTAAAAAGTTTTGAATTTTGGTGTATATATACCTATTTTCTACAGATAAAAATGATAAAATGATTAATAAGGATTTTCAAGGAAAAAAAGTTATATTATCATAAAGTTTCTTGGGATATTAGAATGAAAGGACAAGCTCAAGGAGAAAAGGAATATTGTTAAATATCCACTGTTTAAGAAGATCCTGTCCATGCACCATTTCCAAATGGATAATAGTATCAGATTGTTATGATATACAGATTCCATTGGATTCATTTAAAACAGTGATGTCCCTGATTTAATTTAAAATGTAATATTTGAAGTAGATTGAAAATCATATCCTCTGCAATTTCTTAAAGATAAAAAAAGTTAATAGATGTTAATTTTTATGTGAGGGAGTATGTATAATACTTTCCTTAATATCTTTTTTTGTCTTTTGTTAACAGTCTGACTTAAAATCTATTTTGATTGATATTAGTATAGCCACCACTGATCTTTTTTGGTTATCATTTACATGGAATACTTTTTCCCATCCTTTCACTTTCAGCTTTTGTGAGTCTTCTAGGGATTGACTATTCCCACTTCCCTAACCCCAAATTCATATGTTGAAACCCTAATTCACTATATGATGGTATGTGTTAATGTGGCCTTTGGAAAGTAATTGTGTTTAGATGAGGTCATGAAAGTGGAACTTTGATGATGGGATTAATCCCTCAAGAGTAGATATCTGAGCCTTTGCTTTCTCTTTCTGTCTCTTTTCTCTGTCTCTGTCTCTTTCTCTATTTTCATAAGCAGCTTGGAAAGGCCATGTGAGGACATAGCAAGAAAGAAGTTGGCTGGCTGGGCAAGAAAATTCTCACCAGGAACAGAATCTGGAGTGCTTTGGTCTTGGGCTCCCCAGCCTTCAGAATTGTGAGATATAAATGTTTATTGTTAAAGCCACCTGGTTTATTGTATTTTGTTGTGGTGGCCCAGGCTAACTAAAATGGTGTCCATAAATCCAAAGTGAGTTTCTTGTAGACAGCATATAATTGGAACCTGTCTTTTTTTTTTTTTAATTCTATCTATGTCTTTTAATTGGGGAGTTTAATCCATTTATATTACATTTAATAATTTACATTAGAGTTGGATCCTGGTTTTTTAAAAAAATCTATTAAATCTGTGTCTTTGAATTGGGAAGCTTAATCCATTCACATTTAAGGTAGTTATGAGGATGGAAGGGTTTCTTATTGCCATTTTGTTGATTGCTTTCTGTTTATCTTGTACCTTTGGTCCCTCCTTTCCTCTTTATTACTTTCCTTTGTGTTTTACTAAATTTTTTTGTAGTGATATGCTTCATTTCCCCTCTTGTTTCCCTTTTGTGTGTATTTGACAGATATTTTCTTTGTGGTTACCGTTTTTTGTTTGTTTTTCTGGCATCAAGTCAAGTTTTTTACTCCCCAAAAGTGATGATTTTTTTTTTTTAAGATTTTATTTATTTATTTGACAGAGAGAGATCACAAGTAGGCAGAGAGTTAGGCAGAGAGAGAATGGGAAGTAGGCTCCCCACTGAGCAGAGAGCCCGATGCGGGGCTCGATCCCAGGACACTGAGATCATGACCTGAGCCGAAGGCAGCATCTTAATCCACTGAGCCACCTAGGCGCCCCAACATCTGGTTTTTATTGTGTTCATAGAACTTTTTTTTTTTTTACTTGTGAGACATATTCTAAATGCCGACATGCATCACCTAAAGAACATCCATTGTGACATACATAATAGTCTAGATTTATGCGATTTTGGTAGATTTCTTTAAAAGGCTGATTCTCTTTTTGAAATTTAAATATGATTGAATGACTTCTTTTTTTTTTCATATGGTTTCTTTTTTTTTTTAATTTATTTATTTTCAGAAAAACAGTATTCATTATTTTTTCACCACACCCAGTGCTCCATGCAATCCGTGCCCTCTATAATACCCACCACCTGGTACCCCAACCTCCGACCCTCCCGCCACTTCAAACCCCTCAGATTGTTTTTCAGAGTCCATAGTCTCTCATGATTCACCTCCCCTTCCAATTTACCCCAACTCCCTTCTCCTCTCTAACACTCCTTGTCCTCCATGATATTTGTTATGCTCCACAAATAAGTGAAACCATATGATAATTAACTCTCTCTGCTTGACTAACTTCACTCAGCACAATCTCTTCCAGTCCCATCCATGTTGCTACAAAAGTTGGGTATTCATCCTTTCTGATGGAGGCATAATACTCCATAGTGTATATGGACCACATCTTTCTTATCCATTCGTCCGTTGAAGGGCATCTTGGTTCTTTCCATAGTTTGGCGACCATGGCCATTGCTGCTATAAACATTGGGATACAGATGGCCCTTCTTTACACGACATCTGTATCTTTGGGGTAAATACCCAGGAGTGCAATTACAGGGTCATAGGGAAGTTCTATTTTTAATTTCTTGAGGAATCTCCACACTGTTCTCCAAAGAGGCTGCATCAACTTGCATTCCCACCAACAGTGTAAGAGGGTTCCCCTTTCTCCACATCCTCTCCAACACATGTTGTTTCCTGTTTTGTTAATTTTGACCATTCTAACTGGTGTAAGGTGATATCTCAATGTGGTTTTAATTTGAATCTCCCTGAGGGCTAATGATGATGAACATTTTTTCATGTGTCTGATAGCCATTTGTATGTTTTGATTGGGTAAGTGTCTGTTCATATCTTCTTCCCATTTTTTGATATGTTTGCCTATTTCATGTGTGTTGAGTTTGAGGAGTTCATTAAATGGTGCTTGGAAAACTGGACAGCTATATGTAGAAGAATGAAACTCAACCATTCTCTTACACCGTACACAAAGATAAACTCAAAATGGATAAAAGACCTCAACGTGAGACAGGAATCCATCAGAATCCTAGAGGAGAACATAAGCAGTAATCTCTTTGATATCAGCCACAGCAACTTCTTTCAAGATATGTCTCCAAAGGCAAAGGAAACAAAAGTGAAAATAAGCTTTTGGGACTTCATCAAAATCAAAAGCTTCTGCACAGCAAAGGAAACAGTCAAAAAACCAAAGAGGCAACCCACGGAATGGGAGAAGATATTTGCAAATGACAGTACAGACAAAAGGTTGATATCCAGGATCTATAATGAACTCCCCAAAAGTGATGATTAAGGGGAGGAAGAGGAGGGCAAGAAGAGGAAGACAGAAAAGCCAGAGAGAGTAAGGAGATGGGAAGAAAAGAGACAGTAAACCACTGTTCTCTTAAGTTTTAGGAAGAAGGTATTCAAAGTGAGAGTCCTGGAGAGTTATCTATGGCTGCAGGAAGCATCTTGTTTTTTTTCTGTATACGTTCTTGGGTAGAGGAAAAGCTATTGTCTTTGCTGCCGCAAATACTAGATCCTCGTTCCATCTTAATTTCATCAGGCTCAAGACCATTTAAGACAATGTAAAGCAATGTTGACTGTCACAAGGAATATCTGTACCAGAATGTTTACACATTGCCTCCCAAATATTGTGCCTGGCTTGTGTTATTTTATTTTACAGAAAGGAAAATGATCCTTGTAAAGGATAAGGTCATTACCACTTCCTAGAGACCTGGATCTTTTGGCAGTTATACCACTCATTTACACTGCATCTGTGGCCTTGTGACCACTCATACTTTCCTGCCGTGCTCTACTATTAGGGGCTTTACAGTGATTTTTCTTTCACATTTCAACTTTCCTCCAAATTTTCATATATGTCTAACTTAATTGCCTCCTTTATTTCTTTTTTCAAATGTCATCTACTCTCCAAAACTGTTTCTGAACATTCTGTTTAAAAATAGTTTAACTTTGTTTTTCTATCTTTATTGTATATGTAGGGTCTTCTTCAACTAGAATGTGTCCTTTAATAAAGAGATAGATTTTGGTCTGTTAGCTTAGCTGGTTTGTACCCAGTGTTTACAACAGTGCCTAATAGAAATTATGCAAGAAATGATGGTTGAATGACTAGCAGCAGTCAAACAAGCTTCTTACCCATCTCCTTAATCTACTCTTAATTTAGTGCCCTTCAATCTTGTCTAATCTGGTTGTGTTTTAACCATATTGCCTTGATTAAGGTATTTTGAGGCCAGACACAGATCAAGTGAGAAACTGGAAAGACTTTTATAATTTTGTTATACTCATAGTTCTCCTTGAGAACACAGCACATCATGCAGGACCACTCAGGGAAAGCACATAGTTTAGTCATAAGGCAATGTGAGAGATGGGGGAAATGTGGGCAAGCACCTTCATTGTATTTCTGCAGAAAGAAAAGGTAGTTTAGGGTTAGCAGGTTTAAGATTGGCTAATTTGAACAATTTAAGTTTGCTCTAGGGCATACAGGCTGTTGATGGTTTTCTGGTACTTGGCCTGAGACAGTTAATGATAGATGTATAGTAGTTTTTGTTTTTTTCAAGATTTTATTTATTTATTTGACAGACAGAGATCACAAGCAAGCAGAGCAGCAGGCAGAGATAGAGGGGAAAGCAGGCTCCACACTGAGCAGAGAGCCCGATACAGGGCTCGATCCCAAGACCCTGAGATCATGACCTGAGCTGAAGGCAGAGGCTTAACCCACTGAGCCACTAAGGCGCCCCTGATAGGTGTATACTAGCTCAGAGTGTGAGAATCTCAAAAGGGAAGTGGTTGAGCCTGTGGATTTAATCAGCTCTCAGGAAAGGCAAATGATTGACTTTTAGCCAGGGGCCTGAAAACTGTGTCAAGATGCTGTTTTAAAAATTTATATTATAATTGACTGCTTGACATCTACATCTGTTTTGAGCTTGATTATTTGGGATATTTGAATATCCTAAAGAAGAAAGAAGACTTTCAGACTAATTTGGGATATTAGTAGCCCTAAACAATAAAAATAACATTTTATTATGAGAGTAAAAAGGAGAGACGTAAATAGAATTATAAGGAGTCCTTCAAGGCTAGCCCATAACTACATTTCTCATTTATATGACATTAGCCATTAAACAGATCTGAAATTTTGAGGATTTCTAACAGTATCTTTATGGAGTTGTAATGTGTGTTAAAAGTATCATATCTATATCTGTAAGTCCATCTATCTATCTATCTATCAATCACCTATCTTTTGACAAAATATTGTTGATAATATCTTGTATTTTTTGAGTCAGTGTGACAGTTGAAGTTATGTTGTTAGAGGGTATAAACTAATGGTTTAGTAAGATATATTTAGCAAGTTTCATGGTATTTGTATGTAATCAAGGGGAAGGGGTGGTTGTCATTTCCGATGGTAGATCTTGAAGTCTTAGGCTAGAGTGCTGTCATCTGATGTGATGTCATATCCAGCAATGAGGTCCTGAGCTGAGTGATGTCATCTGGGACATGGGACTGAAATACCTTTTCTAAATAAGTACTCACTCAAATTTATGTGGGTTTTCTTTTTCTAACTCTGTGGTATTATGTAGCTAAGGTTGGAGCCCCAGAACTATTCACTTACAGGTAGGCCCACTAATTTGGCCAATAGTATGAACCCTTTCCTTGATGTGTTTGTTTGGTGATGGGCAAGGCAGAGAGGTCTTTGGATTATAGGACTTATATTGGCCAAATTAAGTGGCATAGGGGTCTCAGCATTTGCCATGTTTGGTTGGAACTACAGCATATTTGGAGGGTTTGGTCTTCTGTATTACAAACCAATGAAAACATCCAGACCAATAGTTGTAAGACCAGCAGACAGTAGTCATGTGCAGCTGCACTTGTCAGGCTTTTGCGGTTTGCTTTTGGTATTCCTTCAGCATGTAGTGTTACCAAGGAGGCACTGTCTGCCTTCATCATCATGGGATATAGTATTGATTTTATTATCTCTGGATATGATTATTTACTGAGTTTTCTCTCTCTCCTTTTGGTAACCTACACTATCTGTGGAAATAGCCCTATAGTACTAATTTTAATTTCCTGAGGGGGACCAGAGGGAGAGCCTAGATTAATTATTCACCTTCTATAACCAAATACTGAGGGAGAATTTTGGGGTAGTAAAAGTTTAGGATTCCATAACAGTCACCTAGCCTATGGGGCCGTCTATGGTTAAAGGGTCCCAGGAGACTATGTACCTTGATCTGGACTTCATCTCTTATGGGTTATAGGCAAGATGAAAAATTTATAAAAATAATAATAGACATTATTAAAAGGCCTAATATATAGTGAGTTTTCATATTACATAGAGGAGAGATGTGTTCTTTTTAAATCTAGGGAGGAAAGATCTATTGGAATATTTTTAAAAATTGGTGTGAGGTATAAGTTCATCAAGGGGCCTTAAATTAAGAGATATTAATGCCTGATGCCTGGGCAAGATACAGATCCATTTAGGGGTGCATTTGATTGGTGTTTAAAGGGAGATGTTTATTGAACGCTACATCAAAAACTAATGATGTACTAAAATTAATACAAAAATAAAAAGGATATGTTTGAGGAGACTTACATTATCTATAAGGCAAGAGATTCCTGAGTTCTTTGCTCTGTAAGGAAAAACTCTTAGGTAATGGAACAGTAGTTTAGGATAAATGTGTTTGTTGGCTCGAGAATCCCACCTAAGATCACTCCCTGACGTTTGGCCAGTTGTATTGACCCTTGGGTTTCATCCTATACCAGAGACATCATGGCTAAAAGACAAAAAGCAGCAAATTCCATTGAGTTCCAGTATTAATGATGGTGTCATTGTCTACAGTATAGGCGATGAACTCCCATGGCTCCTAACTCAGTCTTAAGGGGCCCTTCAGAAGCCAAAGATTCTGAGGAAGGGTGATCTTCTATAGCACCATAGCATTAGACTGAGGACACAAGGCTACCTCCTCCTGCAGGTGGAGTATACCAGAGGGCTTAGGTTTAGCTCCATTCTGTGTTAAAGACATCTAAGTAGCCATGCTTAGCTTGTAGGGTATCGCTTCTGAGATCCAAGGTATAGTGGGTGGATGGGTATGGAGAGTCATAGGCTAAGGGTCTGTGACAGCCTCTGTTTCCAAGAAAGTCTTGTATGAAGTCAGCAACTTTTACTTTAATTGTATATACTATATGGTTGAGAGAGGCAATATTTTGCATCAGAAGCTCTTAGGCAACTTTTGGCCATTATAGGTATGTCCAGAGACTCCAGGATACATGAGAGGAGGTTGTAAAAACCTCTACAGTGAAGAGTCTCTGAGGACACTAAGAGGAGTGTCTGTTGACTTTAATTTTTACATATTCTGCAGCCTTTCATTGAAAGTTCCCCATTTAAGGTATACTGATTTATAACTAGCATAGTCAGTGAGATGAAGTAAAATTTGTAAATGAGGAATATGTTCCCACCAGAACCCAAAAAGGACTATTCCATATTTGACTTGTATGTCCTTAATGAATGTGTCAAATTTTGGAGGAAGATGTCATCAATTTAATGCCATACACCTGTACTCTTAGAAAAAGGAAGATACAGTTAATATTTTGTCTATAAAGATTGTGTGTAATGGCAAAGCTGTTTAGGTACCTGCTCCCCGATAGCTTAAAAAAGATGTGTGATGACTTTTTGAGGGTAAAGGCAAACTAAGAGCCTTTTGAAACAGATACTGAAAACGATATTCTTCTAAGTGCAAAATAGTTTAACAGTTATTCTTTGAATGGAATAAGTAATTTAATAACATTGGATTTGGGCATATTTGACTTAGTGGACCACATTATTAAGATTGTAGTAATCCACTATGAGGTGCAATGTATTCCCTCCATGTTTAAGAACAGGCAAAATTGGTGCCTAATGGGGCAGCAGTGGACATAACCATATATAAACTTATATGATAAGTTTCAATACTTGAAGACCCTATTTTAAATTGAATTGGAACATATTCACATTTTAAATAGAGATCCATGAAGGCCCATTTTATCAAGCCAGTTTGTAAATGTCAAAATTTTAAATTAATTTCAGTTTATTACTTAGTGTGTTTAAGTGTCTTTGGCAACTATGGGGTATTTTAGGGCAATGGACACATAATAGTGGGAAATTTAGGCATGGCTATATGTAAGTGAATTATCCCTATTTTTTTCTCTATGTTATGTTTAGTTACTTTCCTAAGATTATAGAAAGTACCATGTTTAAATTTAATGGGAAGGGTGGCTCAGTCGTTAAGCATCTGCCTTGGACTCGGGTCATGATGCCAGGGTCCTGGGATAGAGCCCTGCGTTGGGCTCCCTGCTCAGTGGGAAGGCTGCTTCTCCCTCTCCTACTCCCACCACCGCTTGTGTTCCCTCTCTTGTTGTCTCTTTCTCTGTCAAATAAATAAATAAAATCTTTGAAAATAAATAAATAAATAAAAACTATAACTTGAGCACCAGTATTTATTAAGTCCATGAAGCTATGTCATTTTAGAAGATGTTCATTTAGAAGATGTTAATCTAAAATGGATTTTGTAGAGGCATAAAACCCAGTCAGTGCCCCTTTTATTTGTTTGTTACATAAATTCTTTTAGCAAGTTTTTGATTCCCAGTTGGGTCAAATTATACATGGTTGTTTTGATTTAGTTATATATATATATATATATATATACATATATATATGTATATATATATATATACACACACACAACATATGATATATATACAATATTGTATATTACATTCATTATATGTAATTTAATTTGTACACTTACCTTTTATTTTCTCTCCCTGTATCTAGGTATTTTTTAAAACAGCGTTTTTTGTTTTTTGTTTTTTTTTTCCATTCTCTTACAGCTACCTGGAGCCATAATTTTTACTTTCTGTTTTTGTCTGAAAACTCATAATGCAGACTTTCTAAGTGGCTACAGGACAAGGAGGCAGTGGGGAGCATGAAAGGGGCACCTGGGTTACCTGGTAGGCAATACTCTCACCTTCCGAGCTTTCTCAGTCTACCTCCAAGGGAATGTGATTTGTGTTTACACTGTTAATAGCAGCCTTTCCTTGGGACAGCACAGTTAGCCCCCATGTTTCAAGTATATCAGTCCCATTTTCATTGTCTTTTTGAACAAATCTTTTTAGAATGGCTTGTATTTCTTCCTTTCTTCCTTCCTTCCTTCCTCCTTCCCTCCATCCCTTCCTTCCTTCCTTTCTTTCTCTCTCTCTCAATCCTTCCTTCCTTCCTGGTTTTTTTTTTTTTTTTTTAGATTTTATTTATTTATTTGACAGAGAGAGATTACAAGTAGGCAGAGCGGCAGGCAGAGAGAGAGAGGAAGAAGCAGGCTCCCTGCTGAGCAGAGAGCCCGATGCGGGACTCGATCCCAGGACCCTGAGATCATGACCCAAGCCGAAGGCAGCTGCCTAACCCACTGAGCCACCCAGGCACCCCCCTTCCTTCCTGTTTTTAATCTCTTGTCTGCCCCTGACTCTTTTACCCTTTGGATAAATTTTATCCAGATAAATTCCTGATGGTCCATTATGGGTCTGTTCATAGGTCTGCCTTGGGTTTTAGGGTATCCTAGTTGACCTGAAGGGGCTCTGGTTTGCTCTGGAACATCAGTGTTGGCTCTGGTTCTACCAAGGACTATTAGGCCTTTTTATCTCAGTAACAAGCTTTTAGCCTGACAGTAGGCTGTAACAACATCAACTCCATACACTGTCCTGGACTTGTGGGTGATCTGTGGACAGTCTTCTACTACCCCACTCTCGGGCAAAAATAAACTAGATTATGACTTATCTATGCCAAGCAACTTGATAGGAGCCTTTTTTTTTTTTTTTTAAGTTTTTAATTTATTGAGAGAGAGAGAGAGAGCATGAGAGGGGAGGAAGTCAGAAGGAGCAGCAGACACCCTGGGTAACCGGGACTCTGGGATCATGACCTGAGCCAAAAGCAGTCGCCTAACCAACTGAGCCACCTATGTGCCTCCTAGCAGGCTTAATATAAAACTTTGTATTCATTTTGTATTGTTTCTACTGTAGAAAGCATTAGGATTTTCTCAACTCCATAATCACTCAATTTATCACTATAGTATAGTATAGTATAGTATAGTATAGTATAGTATAGTATATAAATGTATAAAATATCAGATGTTGTGGTTGGTGCATTCCAATTATATTTAGGAACGTTAGATAAAAATATTTGGAGAACTGTATAAGAACTACTGAAATATTCAGTTTCTTTTTTTTTTTTAAGATTTTTATTTATTTATTTGATAGAGATCACAAGTAGGCAGAAGGCAGGCAGAGAGAGAGGGGGAAGCAGGCTCCCCGCTGAGCAGAGAGCCCGATGTGGGGCTCGATCCCAGGACCCTGAGATCATGACCTGAGCTGAAGGCAGAGGCTTAAACCACTGAGCCACCCAGGCGCCCCTGAAATATTCAGTTTCTTAAAGGGAAGTGATATGCAGTAATTATATTTGGAAGCTTCAATGAAGTTTTATGAGTAAATTACTAATACCATAAGCTTTATTGAAGACACACGCAGCTCTTTCTTTATGTATTTCATTTTTAGTTTTTCTCCCCATATCTGTCTGTCTTTATATTTGCAATTGTTTCTTGTGTTTTTAACTATCGTTTTCTTCTTTTTTTCTTTCTTTACTGAATTTGTTTTTACCTATTTCTACCTTCTATTTCTTTTTTCTGTAGTCTACATTTTTAAATTTCTGTCTTCTGCCATAACTCATATTATTTTTTAATCATCTGTTCATAGTAAAAAGGTAAAGATCCATGTCAAAATATTCTTTAAGATAAACATAAATTTTCTCTATTCATTGTTTTCCTCATTTGTTCATTGATCATACTACAAAAGCATTACTAAAAGTTTCTTATTTTGTGTATTCTTTGACAGATATGTTTTCCTTGTGGATCAGTATCCCTCAGTAGAACAATCTGCTGACCTTGTCTTTGTGTAAATAATATCTCCATTTTATTTAAAAATGCATGAAACTAGTGACATAGTCAATAGAATGACAGAGGATATATTACAAAGTATATTCCCTCATATATAAAAGCATGAGTAAAATGACAACTTTTTGGTCATCATGAGAACATACAGTATTAGAATTCATTCCAGCAATTGTAAAGAATGTCATTTACATCTCCCTCCATTTGTGACAGTGACAGTTATTAACTTTCTTTTTACAGTCACCTAATTTCTAAAATTGAATTTATGACTTTTGAGGAATGAAAGAAATCACAACAAAATATATACAGTCACATCCTGAACTTGCTTTTTTATTTTATTTTATTGAAGGGGTTATGTAATGCTTTTCATTGAAACTGAGAAACAAAAAATGCTTTGACTTTAATTAATGGGGTATTCAAAATTTGCAGAATGAGGAAGAGGATAAGTATTTATAGTTTTTATTTGTATATTCTCATTTATAGAAATTTACTGTTATTTTTCCATCATTATAAATTTTATTATCAAGGTTAATACTCATACAAAACCAAGTTATATGTATTTTTAGAAGGCATCAAGCACAGATTCTGACAAGATATTCTTTTTGAATGAGTAAATGAATGCATGAATAAATTAATAATTTTGGAAATACATTATTGACTCTGATAAGCAGTAAGAGCCACACTTCATGATAATTTTAAGACATGTGACATTGAGTAAGTTACCTCAGTTTCTAATAATTTGATTCTTCTGTTTAATGGGGATAAAAATGGTACTTAGTTTAGAATTATTTTGAGGGTTATTTCAGAAAATATATATGGAAATCATTATCAAAGAATCAATGAAACAAGATGGGATTGGGAGGGAGACAAACCATAAGTGACTCTTAATCTTACTAAACAAACTGAGGGTTGCTGGGGGGAGGGGGCTTGGTAGAAGGGGGGGTGGGGTTATGGACATTGGAGAGGGTATGTGCTTTGGTGAGTGCTGTGAAGTGTGTAAACCTGGCGATTCACAGACCTGTACCCCTGGGGATAAAAATACATGTTTATAAAAAAATAAAAAATTTAAAAAAAAATTAAAAAAAAATATCTGGCACACAGTGAATTTCAATAAATATTAGCTCTCATTTGAAAGCATTATAGAAAGAATGTAATATCATTTCTCCCTTTTCACATTGAATATTTCAGTAGAGGAAATTTAACATGACTTAGGACATCAAGAAATTGGGAATACTGGGATTAAAACCCACATCTATTTAACCTCAGAGCTAGTAGTGTTTAACAACCATTAAAGCAAAAACAAAAACACATTAACATACCATAATAAAAGAAAGAGTAGAAATAAGTAGTAGGGAAAATAAGTAGAAAAAGAGAGACTTTGACAATTAGCTATTCAATTCTGGTTTTAAGCCCATTATCCTGTTATTTACATGGACCAGTAATGTCAGTGATACTTTAATGCAGCCTGGAAAAGTATACTGATGTACTGATGTACTCTAGGTGGCTTTAAAATCGTCACCTAATATCAGATATTAAAAATTAGCATATATTAGGATAGCAACCTGCTCATAAAGGATTTACTCCTCCTAATGAATTATGGAAAGATAGTAAAGTTCCAAATGATGAGGCAGAGGGGAAACAATTTATCAATTGTCACAAATTTCTACTGTAGTGAACTATAGTAAAGTTCATTGCTCCAGGTAGATCTATTTTTCCTAAATTTATTAGATTTAAATATCTTCAGAACAACCAAGTTTTTGCTAATACTCTGTGTATTTCACTCCTTTCTCCTCCTTTACTGCAAAGGTGTCCAAAGGTGTCTGGGATTTAAAAGCATTGCTAAAGTTGGAATAGAAACAGAGTAAGGTGGATTCACCTTGGGTTAGATTTCATCTGATTCGATCTATGACCCAACCCTTTCATCCATTATGAAATTGGCCCTAGAAATTGCTGTAATTTTATATTTCCATAATATTTCTCCATTCAGTAATTAATAAAATTTTCCTTGCAAGCCCCTAATATATTTATTGTTACATATATACAGAAGAGAGATTACTGCATCTCCTTATCTATGTGCATTTGTATACAAAACCATGAATTCATAATGATAACTCCAACTCTAATCTAACACCACAGAGTTATTCTGGTCTTTCCCCTTTCTCTATTTGTAACTGCTTTTTTTTTTTTTTTAAGATTTTATTTATTTATTTGACAGAGAGAGATCACGAGTAGGCAGAGAGGCAGGCAGAGAGAGAGAGAGGAGGAAGCAGGCTCCTGCTGAGCAGAGAGCCCGATGCGGGACTCGATCCCAGGACCCCGAGATCATGACCTGAGCCGAAGGCAGCGGCTTAATCCACTGAGCCACCCAGGTGCCCTGTAACTGCTTTTTCTAACTGAGAAATCACATCTTACTATATATATTGTATTTATTTGTGTGTACACTCCTAGAATATACATAAAATATTTCAGAATTGCTAATCCATGCCTTTGTGAAAAACAAATTTATTAACAGTACAATATTTGTATATAGGATTTTTTGTGTTGCATCTTAGACAAAGATGGCCAACACACTCTTTTGCAACTTACCTAAGGTTAATTCTTTTCTTTTCCATTCAATTCAGTGTTTTTATGTTATTATTTATAACATAGTTATATTAGTCTTTTCTAGTTTGTGTTGTATTTGAGGGTTTTTTTCCCCCCACATCTGTTTGAATCAGACTTTATTTTCTCCTTATTCATCACTTGGTCATAGATGACATAGGAATCTAGGCTGTCTATTCATCTGACTCATTCATGACCTATAAACCTGTTTGAACTCTCTCCTGAATTCACCATTTAAATCATATGAACAGTATGCATATTGTACCTTATGACTTGGTAGGTCTGATAATGTACTGTATATGCTAGGATGCTGTAGTAATACAGCCACTTGATGTCCTATGATCAGGCATGTTGTTTCTACTAGAGCACAGTATTATGGCAGCCAGCTGTCTTGGGAGTAATGAGTAGTTGTTTGCTATAGAAAGTATGGACTTACTATAGAGCCCTAAGAGTCTGCACAGTACTTCCCTTATTACGCTTATTGAGGACCCCATAGTGACTCAACCTACTATCAATATTACAAGCACTATGAGACATAATAGGCCATATGGGAGAAGGGACAGGGCCACTTACACTGCTGTTAAAATCTAATACAGAATATTCTCTTATTCTGAACCTAATCAAAACAATCAGAATTATGTAATAAATAGTTAAAATTAGAGTTTTTAGATGTATTATGTGCTATAAATAAGCCTACTAAGAGCTCTCACTCTTGGGACAGGAACTGAAAGGTACAGTATTTTACCATGTTGGGGATGACTTAGTATACTAGAGTTGCTATCCACCATCAGCAATTGGATTCTTGTGTTTTTTGGCTGACAAGTTATCAATTTCTGCTATCTCATACTGAGGATCTTCATTTGATAGGAGAGTGGGTGTGTATGAAAAGTAAATTGAATACATTTTATTATTTTTTAATACATTTTAATAATATTGGTTCTTTCAGTCTATGAGCATGGAGTATTTTTCCATTTGTTTGTGTCATCTTCAGTTTTCTTCATCAGTGTTTTATGGGTTTCAAAGCACAGCTCTTTCATCTCCTTGGTTAAGTTTATTCTTTTTGGTGCAATTGTAATTTCCCTTTCTACTATTTCATTGTTAGTGTATAGAAGTGCAGTGGATTTCAGATTATTGATTTTCTATCCAGCAGCCTTACTGGATTCATCCTTTTATTTTGTAAATCCCCTGACTTTATGGATATAATGATTTTACTGCTTTTTTGCTTTAATGTCTATATGGTTTTATAAGTGATTAATCTACTTTTATTATGTTTGAATTTTTTTCCTTTCATAAGGGAAGGCCCAGTTATGACGTTTTCTTTCTACTCAAGAGAATTTCCTTTACCCTTTCTTGTAAGTCTGGTTTAGTGGTGATGAACTCCTTTAACTTTTATTTCTCTAGAAAACTATCTCTTCTCCTATCCTGAATGATAGTCTTTCTGGGGTAGAGTAATCTTGGCTGCATTTTTTTTTTATCCTTTCTTTCTGTATTTTGAATAAATCCTGCCACTTTCTTCTGGCCTACAAAGTTTCTGCTAAAAAATCAGCTGATAGCCTATGTTTTCCTTATATATAACTGTTATTTTCTCTTGCTGCTTTTAAAATTGTCTCTTTATCACTACTTTTTTGCCCTATTAATTATTGTGTGTCTTGGTGTGGAGCTCCTTGGGATGATTATGTTGGGGTCTTTCTGTGGCTCCTGGATCTAGATGTCTCTCTCCTCTAGATTAGGGAAGTTTTCAGCTGTTATTTCCTCCTTTCTTTTCTCTTAACATAAATTTTCAAGTAAATGTTCTCCCTTCTTTTCTCTTTTCTTTCTGAGATCCTTATGATGCATATATTATTATGCTTAATGATCTCATCGAGTTCTTTGGATCTTTGTAGGCTTATAGTTAGGCAATGTTGGTAGTCAGACCAAATTCCTACCTTTAGCTGGTTTAGCATGATTATGGTTGTACCAAACTTCAGGCCATTCTCCCAGAATTGTCCAGAGAGGCTTTTGTTAGTCAGCAGGACCATCAGTCAGCCAAACCCACTGATTTTTAAAGTATCCAGAGTTAAGCTTTGCTGTTTGTGAAAACTCAAGAAGACACACTCGTTTTCAAGGCCCAGTGTTAAGTGAGCTCATCTCAGTGCTGTCCCTGGGGTGCCCAGGGTGGGGTCTGTTCTTCTCCTATCTCTGTACTTGTGGTATCCCTTTCTTTCATGGTTATTCACACTGTGAATTTGGTTCCTGAATGCATCTCCATGCCCCCTACCCTTTTCAGTGTGTCTTTTTCTTTACATTAACTGTGGAAAGTCTGTTCTGCCAGTCTTCAGGTAGTTTTCTGGATTGGATGCTCTGATACAACTGTTAACTAGGTGTGTCCTTGAAACAAGGTGAGCTTAGGATCCTCTCACTCAGTCATCTTTCAAATAGTTCTCCAGCAATTACATCTTAATCCCATCAAGAAAACTTTAGGATGCAGTGTATAACACATAATTGTGTTATCTGTGCAATAGGAAAACTTGTATAGTTATGCATAGATTCTCATTCCCATTAGTTATTTGTTGAGACAGTCATTTGTTGAGGTAATATTAGTGGCACTTCTGATCTGCCCAGATTGAAGATCTAAATATAAACTTCAGATAAATAAAGGTATAAAATTCAAAATGACCTTGAATAGGAAAGATTTATTAAGCAGAGCCCAAAGTATGCCAGTCATAAAGGAAAAAAGGGCAGATTGGATTCCATTAAAATTGAGAACTGTTCTTTATCAAACATCACCATTAGGAAAATAAAAATTCAGGTCTCATAGAGGCAAAACTTATTTGTAATTCATGTATCTTACAGAGGAATCATCATATTCAGTATACACACAAAAATATACACACAAACAGACACAAACACACACAAATCAAAAGAAAAATTCATAGGTCCTGATACCAAAGCCAGACAAGTATACTACAAGAAAATTACAAGCTAATATCCCTGATGATCATAGATGAAAAAATCCTCAATAAAATATTAACAAATAAAATTCAACAGTACATCAGAAGGACCATATAACATGTTCAAGTAGGATTTATTCCAGAGATGCAAGGATGGTTCACATTCTTTAATCAATAAATATGATATAACACATTAACAAAATGCTCATCTCAGTGCAGAAAAAGTATTTGACAAATCCAACTTTTTTTCATGATACAAGCTCAACAAATGAAGCATAAATGAGATTTTTTAAAAAGGCCATATATAACAAACTGATAACAAACATCATGTTCAGTTGTGAAAATCTGGCTCCATTCAAGGTAAAAGCAAATAAAAGGTATCCAAATCTAAAAGAAAGAAATAAAATTGTCTCTTTACAGATAACATAATGCTATGCATTGAAAGTCCTAACTACTCCACCAAAAGACTGTTAGAACTAGTAAACGAATTCAGTAAGGTTGCAGGGTATAGATTCAATATGCAAAAATCAGTTATGTTTCTATATACTAATGACAAACTCTCAGAAAGAGAAATTAAGAAAACAGTCTCATTTATAGTAGCATTAAAAAGAGTAAAATATTTAGGAATAAGTTTAACCAAGGCAGTGAAAATCTGTACACTGAAAGGGATAAGACATTGGTTAAAGAAATTCAAGAGGACACAAGTAAATGGGTATTCTGCATTCATGAATTGGAAAAATTATAATGTTGAAATGATCATATAACCCAGAGCAATCTACAGATTCAGTACAATCCCTATCAGTAGTCCAATGGCATTATTAACATAAACTGTAAAAACAATATGAATACAGGCCCAAATGCCCTAAATAGCTAAAGTAATCTTGAGTAAGAAGAGCAAAGCTAGACATATAACACTTCCTGATTTTAGAAATAAACCCATTCATATATGATGAATTAATTTTTGGCAAAGCACAAAGAGTACAAAATGGGAAAAGGATAGTCTATGTCATAAATGGTGCTGGAAAACTTGTACTTGGCATCAATTAGTGAAAAACTATCCACTTGAAAAGGAATAGAATTGTATTCCTGTGTTACAGCATACATAAAAATAACTCAAAATGGATTAAAGACCACAAAGGAAACCCCAAAATAAAACAAGGATTAGCTTCTTGACACTGGTTTTGTCAATGATTTTTTTTTCTTTGTTTTAGGATTTGGTAACAAAAGCACAGGCAACAAAAGCAAAAAAACAAAAATAAGTGGGACATCATACTGAAAAGCTTATGTACAGCTTTTGAAAAGAAAACCATCAACAAAGGGCAACATTGAAATGAAAGAAAATATTTTCAAACCTCATACCCAATGAGGGGTTAACATCTAAAATATATAAGGAAATTATACAACTCAGTAGCAAAAGGAAAAAAAATCCAATTAAGAAATGAGTAAAGGACATTTATTTTTCCAAAGGAGACACACAGATGGTCAACAGACACATGAAAAGATGCTCAAAATCACTAATCATCAGGGAAATGAGAATCAAACCACAATGAGACCCACAACACCTGTTAGGATGTTTGTTATCAAACAGACGAAAAATAACAAATGTGGTTGTGGAGAAAGGGAACCCTTGTACACATGGATGGGAATATAAACTGGTAGAGCCACTATGGAAAACAGTATGGAGATTCTTACAGAAATTAAAAATATAGCAATCACAGGATTCAGCGATCACACTTCTAGGTATATATATAAAAGAAATGAAATCAGTGTCCTGAAAAGTTGTGTGCACTCTCAAGTTCATTTGCAGCATTATTCACACTATCAAAGACATGAAAACAACCTAAGTGTTCATTGATGAATGATTTGGTGCATCAAAGAGTGTGTACGTGTTTATTATATGTATATACTATAATTGAGATATTTATTACATATAAATTAATACAAATATTGTATAAATTACTATATAATACATATATGTATAAATATATAAATAGCATTTTCAGCCTATTTAAGAAGGAAATCTTAATATCTGCGAAAACATGAATCAACACAGAGGATATTATGATAAGTGAAATAAAAAAGATAAATAATGCATTGGTCTCATATATATTTGGAATCTAAAAGCCAAACTCAGAAAGAGAAAATAGAATTATGGTTGCCAAGGGCTATAAGGTGAAAGAAATAGGGAGGAGTGTTCAAAGGTTACAAAGTTTCATTTATGTAGAATGTATATATTTTGGAGATCTTAAGAACAGCATAGTGATTACAATTGATGATATTGCATTGTAGAACTGAAATTTGCTAGAATAGATATTAAGCATTCTCACCAAAAATGAATGAATGAATGGTAACTGTTGATGGATGTGTTAATTAACTTGGTGGAAATCCCTTCACATTATATACATATTTCAATCACATTGTACATTTTAAATATATTATAATATTATTTGTCATTGTACCTCAATAAAGTTAGAAAAAATAAGTGAAAGAAATAAAAATAGTTAAGTTTTTTTTTTTTTAAAGATTTTATTTATTAATTTGACAGAGAGAAATCACAAGTAGACGGAGAGGCAGCCAGAGAGAGAGAGAGAGAGAAGCAGGCTCTCCGCTGAGCAGAGAGCCCGATGCGGGACTCGATCCCAGGACTCTGAGATCATGACCTGAGCCGAAGGCAGCGGCTTAACCCACTGAGCCACCCAGGCGCCCCAAAATAGTTAAGTTTTTAATTTTATATTGTATGTATTTTGCTATAATAAAAATTGAGAAAAATGAAAAAAGATAGAATTGATAAGTTAATAAAATCAATAAAATATTGCATTGATTAAAAAAAAAGTAGATAAGGCACCTGGCTGGCTTTGTCTGTTAAGTGTCTGACTTTGGCACAGGTCATTGATATCAGGGTCCTGGGATGGAAGCCTACATCAGGCTACATACTCAGGAGGGAGTCTGCTTAAAGACTCTCTCCTTTTGCCCATACCCCCAGTCACTCTCTGTCTCTCTCTAAAATCATAAAAAAAAAAAAGGTAGAAAAACAGGTGTAAAAAGAAAAATAAGGATAAGAGATTCATTTGAGTTGATCAACAAAGCCAAAGCTTAGTCCTCAAAAGGTGGTTCTTGCCTGGAAATATAGACAAATCTACCAGATGAGAAGAAAGTACTTTAAAAAATTTACAGACGCAAATCTAAATATTACTAAGGCTAGAGTCTACAGTTTACACATACTGATTTCTTTTATTAACATATAATGCATTAATAGCCCCAGAGTACAGGTCTGTGAATCGTCAGGCTTATACACTTCACAGCACTCACCATAGCACATATCCTCCCCAATGTAAAACCAAAACACTCTCTCCCTACCCCACTCCCACTGGAAACCCTCAGTTTGTTTTGTGACATTAAGAGTATCTTATGGTTGGTCTCCCTCCTGATGCCATCTTGTTTCATTTTTTTTCGTTCCCTACCCTTCAAATCCCCCACTTTGCTTCTCAAATTCCTCATATCAGGGAGATCATATGATAGTTGTCTTTCTGCAGTTGACTTATTTCACTAAGCATAATACCCTCTAGTTCCATCCACGTCGTTGCAAATGGCAAGATTTCATTTCTTTTGATGGCTGTGTAGTATTCCATTTTATTTTTATATATATGTATCTGTACCACTACTTTTTTATCCACTCATCTGTTGACGGACATCTAGGTTGTTTCCTAGTTTGGATATTGTGGACATTGCTGCTATAAATATTCGGTGTACGTGCCCCTTTGGATCACTACATTTGTGTCTTTAGGGTTAATACCCAATAGTGTGATTACTGGGTCATAGGGTACATCAATTTTAAACTTTCTGAGGAATGTCCATGTTGTTTCAAAAGTGGCTACCAGCTTGCATTCTCACCAACAGTGTAGGAGGGTTCCCCTTTCTCTGCATCGATGCCAGCAT
>NC_081569.1:76734302-76745333 GCF_022355385.1 Mustela nigripes
TAAAAAAAAAAAAATTAAAAAAAAAAATAAAAAATAAAAAAAAAAGCGTTAAAAGAGGAATGAGGAAAAGTTAAAATAATTAGAATAAGAAAAAAAGTAATATTAATAAAATTTAATTAACTTTGCAAAACTAAGGTATCATGGGGAGAAAGCCATGAGTTCCATGCTTTGCTTTGCCCTCTTCTGGAATTCCACTGTTCTGCTTGATCAGTGAGTTTGGTCTTTGCTGGATGTTCTTCCTGATCTTCCTCTTCTTCTTCCTGATCACTACTGTTGTAGTGATTCTCATGTGTCTTTGCCCAAGGTAGAATTGTACCGCCCT
Source organism: Mustela nigripes (assembly GCF_022355385.1). Lineage (NCBI taxonomy): Eukaryota > Metazoa > Chordata > Mammalia > Carnivora > Mustelidae > Mustela > Mustela nigripes. The sequence goes on from NC_081569.1 coordinate 76,734,625, forward strand.
GTCAGGACTGGTCTAGGTAATTCACTTGGTTTTGCTCTTGGGAGCTTTTGTTCCCTGAACACTTTCCATAGAACTCTGGAGGATGGGAATAAAAATGGCGGCCTCCCAGTCTCTGTCCTGGAGGATCTGAGAGCTTGGATCCCCACTCCTCAGTATGCCCTCAGAGAAAAGTGGTCAGTCACTCCCGTCTCCCTGGTCTTTGTCTGCGCTCCACGCTCCCCTGTCCTGTGACTGAGTGTTTTTGTCTCTGGTACACAGTCCCATTTGGAATCTCCAAAACCAGCCTCCAGAGAAGGAAGGTGAGTCTCCTTGGATCTGCCAGTTGTGGGGTTCCTGCTCAAAGAGCAGTGGTCCAACTGTGCCAAGTATCACAGTTTAAGGTAACTCTAACTGAGAGCTCATTTCTTGGCTCTGTCTCTGTAGCCGGCTTCTCCACTTTGATACTGTCAAGGTCTGCTACACACAGACACCCCCAATCCTTCTGTGACCCCACGGGACCTGATACCACACTGTCCTCAGGAGGACTCCTCAGGTGTCCTCAGGAGTTTAGCCTCAGGAGCGATGTCCCTCTGTGGAGCATAGTTTTAAAAGTTCAAATTTTGTGCTCTGTTGCTCTACTGCTTGCTGGGAGCCGGCCCCTCTCCCTGCAGTCTATCTTCCCATCATTTTGGATTCACTTCTCCACACGTCCTACCTTTCAGAAAGTGGTTTATTTTCTGTTCCTGAAATTGCTGCTCTTCTTCTCTTCGATCCCCTGTTGGGTTTGTAGGTGTTCTGAATTATTTGATAACTATCTAACTGAACTCCTGCAACCTGATGTCACCTCAGTCTGTTACTCCTCTGCCATCTTGACTCCTCTCTACACATCCTGATTTTTTTTAAAGATTTAATTTATTTATTTGATAGAGATTACAAGTGGGCAGAGAGGGAGAAGCAGCTTCTCTTGTGAACAGAGAGCCCAATGCAGGGTTTGATCTCAGGACCCTGAGATCATGACCTTACCTAAAGGCAGAGGCTTAACACACTGAGTAACCCAGGCATACCTACATATACTGATTTCTTATTAACTACTTCTTACCTAGGCAAGTGCATGTAGCACAACCCCTTACCCCACTCTGCAATGAGTAGTTACAGATGTTTCAAGATAATAATCATCACTAGAATGTAAGCTCCTTGAACTTTTAATGTACATTCATTTTTAAAATACCACTACTTTAAAAAATTGGTAGCATATATAAAGTCTCATTTCTCATTTGTTGAATTGTTGAGTTAACCACAAATGATCATGGAGAAACCTCATTAGTGAGCTAGCCATTGACAATCTGGTTTAGGCCAACACTGAGTCCTAACTAGAACTTTAAATTGTGAAAACAGTCTGACATTTCTGATAAAAGACTGTATACCTTCTCTTAATTTATGGGTCATTTGAATCTGCAGTTTTGAAAAAAAAAGCTTGAGAAATCATTCAAGCAAATGGAGTATGAACATATAATAAACCGAAAGCCATAGGGAGTCAGATATTTTTTTAAAAAATTATATTTAGATTGGGCCTCCAGATATAACTTTCAGTTTATAGGCAATTTGTGTGTTAAAGAAACATGTTAAATAACTTTATTTATGCCACCAGCAAACCAAATTATAGAGAACCGCATGGTGAAGGACCTGTTAACTTCAACAACAAAAAGTATAAGGAAAAAGAAGAGGTGGGAAGAATATAAGGGATACCTATAGTATAAAAATGAATGGCAAGTTTTTAAATTTTGAAGATGGATTATGGATACTTGTGATTTATTTTGCTAATGGCTCTCCTTGGATGTATGTTTGAGATTTTCTTAATAAAAATTTAAGGAATATTTATCAGTGGGCATTTATTAAGAATCTTTGCTGAAGCTGTTGAAAAGCAATTTTTATATATTATATCATTAAGTTATGTTGTAAATTAGGAATTCTTCTTCAGTGTCAAATAATTAAATTAGGGACGCCTGGGTGGCTCAGTTGGTTAAGCAGCTGCCTTCGGCTCAGGTCATGATCCCAGCGTCCTGGGATCTAGTCCCACATCGGGCTCCTTGCTCAGCAGGGAGCCTGCTTATCCCTCTGCCTCTGCCTGCCATTCTGTCTGCCTGTGCTCACTCTCTCCCCCTCTCTCTCTCTGATAAATAAATAAAAATCTTTAAAAAAAATAATAATTAAATTATATTATCTGTGGTCAGAGCTAGTAAGAGATTAAAGCTATAGGTAATGAAGTATTTGTAGGGTATTTTTCTTCTAGGTAACTAATACTCAATTTTAAGAGAGTCAATTTTTGAGGTCTGTTTGTAATTTAAGGAGGAAATGGTATTAGAGACTACCCTTACCCATTACTTCTTTCTTATCTGTCTATTAATACTCAAAGAAGTATGTATGCAAATAACTATTTTTCTTTCTTTTTTTTTTTTTTTTTTTTGGAGGGGGACCACTTTCTTATACCATCCACAAAAGTAAATTAAAAATGGATTAAAAAGCTTGTGGGGGTTGTGGGTAGCTCAATTAGTTAAGCATCTGCCTTTGGCTCAGGTCATAATCCTAGGGCCTTGGGATGAAGTCCTGCATGAGTCCCCTTGTTCAGTGGGGAGCTTGCTTCTCCTCTGCCTCTGCCACTAGCCCTGCTTGTGCTCTCTCTCTCTCTCTCTCTGAAAAATAAACAAATAAAATCTTTTTTAAAAAATAAAATAAAGAAAATAAAAATGTATTAAAGGCCTAAATGTGAAACAGGAAACCACCCATATCCTAGAGGAGAACACAGGCAATAACCTCTTTGACATTGGCCATAACCCCTTCTTACTAGATATGTCCCCTGAGACAAGGGAAATAAAGGCAAAATTAACCTATTGGAACTTCACCAAAAAAAAAAAAAAAAAAAAAACTCTGTAAAAAAAAAAAAAAAAAAAAAAAAAAAAAAAAGCTTCTGTACAGCAAAGAAAACAATCAACAAAACTGAAAGGTGATCTCCTGAATGGGAGAAGATACTTTCAAATGACATATCTGATAAATGGTTAGTATCCAAAATATATAAAGAACTTATAAAACTCAACAGCCAAAAACCAATAATCCAGTTAAAAAATGGACAGAAGACATGAATAGACATTTCCCAAAGAAGACAGAAATGGCTAACAAACAGATGAGAAGATGCTTATCTTGTCTAAATTCCATTTGTATATGAAGGAGAGGGAGAGAAAGGTGAGGGAGTTGATGGACCTTGTTCATCATTTTTACCTATGCTTACAGAGAAGAATTTTTGCTTTTTACATACCTACAGACATCTGTAGGGACAGTAATAAAAGGAAGATGGTGGAGGCTTTAAAAATAATAACTTCCAGTGATTCCTTCGATAGCTCAGTTGGTAGAGCGGAGGACTGTAAAAATAATGACTTCCAGAATTTTGTCTCTACTAGGTAAAGATAAAGGGACGTACGGATGCCTGGGTGGCTCAGTCAGTTAAGCACCTGCCTTAGGCTCAGAACATGATCCCAGGGTCCTGGGATGGAGTCCCACATTGGTCTCCTTCCTCAGTGGTGAGCCTGCTTCTCCCTCTGCTTGCCTCTCCCCTTACGTTTACTCTATCTTTCTGACAAATAAAACCTTTAAAACACACACACACACACACTTCATTAGCTTCCCTTAAAAAGAAAAAAAAAATGAAAAGTAATAATTAATATTAAAGAAGCTCTAACCCATCTTTTTATTTTTTTTTAATCTTGATCATGTTTAAGTATTAGTTGTTTTCCTGTTGTGTCACTTTTTTATTGGAATGCATTGTCTTTTCCAACAGACTTGCAAGTTTCAACTTGGAGAAGGATACGCATGAAACCAGCATCATAAACAACGAGATGTCATAGTCATGTTCATAGTATTAGAAAAAGACAATTCCTTTTATAATTTAGGACTAGACTTCTTAGAAAGAATTCTGAAAGAAAGGTTGAATAATTAACACTGCAAACTAATTCTTTTAGCAAAGCTTATTTCACAGTTTTGCTTCAGTGTTCTCCAGCTGTAGAGAACGCAATTCAAACTCCCTAAATTAATCCCAGCTGCAGTGCTTGCAACACAATTAACACATTTAAAAGTGATAAATATATGTTAAAAAAAAACAAACAATTTGAGGTCAATTTAGAATGAGCTGTCAGAAAGTCGGAGATTGCCTAAATCCTTTTCATTTCTTGTTTGTTAATTGTAAATTTCCACAATCAATTTGGGTTGGGGGAAAGGTTTTAAATTACTAAAATATTAATGCTATTTTCAAATGTCTGTATACTCCTTAAATTCAAAGTTAAGAATGTGACTAGAAGAGTATTTTGTAGTTTTGGAAAATTTTGAAGATATTGGCTTATTCATTTTAACATTTCAGAAAAAAGGGAGAAGAATAATTATGGTGCAGTTATCAAGGGGATACTTCTTGGATAAATAGTTATAAGTAATATACATGGCTGCTGTTAGACTATCTCAGTCACCCACATACCATGATTTCCATGCCTTTATAACCTTTATAGTAGGACATAATTGGAAGAAATCGCCATGATTTAGAAAGTGGTAGTTTGATGATATGTCTACATAGAATTAGTTTGGGGACTTCCTGCTGCCATTTCTCACCTTAGTCCCACATCCCTAGAATCATTTTTTAGAAATACATCAGCTTGGTGGAGATTGTGTTTACTTAAAAATCATAATAATTTTTGTTCCAGGAACTTGCAGGATTGCAAAATAGATTGAACTTTTCCTTCTAGAAACAAATGGAAGGTCTGCCGTGTACTTTTCATTCTCCATTTTATACTTATTTTATCCTTTCATCTTCACAGTAACCATTTGAGTATTATCTCCATTTTCATACTTGGACAAAGTGAACCTCATAATAAAGATTTGCCCAACAATAAAGAAAAATAAGCATGTGCTAATAAAAATAGACAACCATCATTTTTTACTTCAGTGTTTTTAGACATTTCAGTTTTTTTAGTGTTTTTAAACATTTCTCAGCTATATCACTGTATATTGTGTCTTCACGAAATAAATGAGAGATATAGTTAAAATTATAATGCCACTTTTTATTCAAGATAATTTAACACCTTCATTTGTGGTGTTTTTATTTTTTGTTTTTTTAAGAATTTATTTATTTATTCAGCAGAGAGAGAGAGCACAAGCAGGGGGAGAGACTGGCAGAGGGGGAAGCAGGCTCCCAGCTGAGGCAGGGAGACTGACATGGCACTTGATCCCAGGTCTCTGGGATCATGGCTTGAGAGGGAAGAAGCAGCTGAACTGATTGAGCCACCCACAGGTGCCCTCTGGTGGGGGTTGTTAATGGGCTTGGCTTAGAGATGTGGCAGAGAAATGGTTAATAAGAAGACCTGGTGATAACTTGGATACAACAGAACAAACAGCTTGGTCATTGAGATTATGAATTTAGATGCCTGGCAAAGTAGAATTTGCTACAAATAGCAACAGCAAACTTATAGAAAGAAATTATGTTTTAAATTTTAACATGTTAGGTTTTATATTTGGAATGGCTATTAAAGTGAGTATGAAAAATGAATGCTTAGCATAATAATTATGAATGCAATAAATTTGTATATGTTGGTAAATTTAAATTTAAGGTAGAGAAAATTTAAAAGAAGGAACTAGGAAGAGGGAGAAAAATATTAGCTGGTAAAAAGAAAAGATACAAGAAGATTTGACTAAAATAAAGTCAAAGCTATGTAAACACATAATCATAGAGATAATTCTTAGATAAATTAAGGAGATAAAGTACAACATCATTTATGGTTTATAATCGTAAGAAAACAGAAGCTCAAAAGCTAATGCTGGATGATTATGGAAATTAACTGAAACCCATGGATGAAGGACTGTGATGGAATACAAATTCTTTATAGTAAAAAGAGGTTATGTTATTAATATATATAAAAATAAAAAGTATATATTAATAGGAATGTACTAACTTATCAAGTGAAAAGTAGAACAATTTTATATTGTTAGATCTTTACAATGATATGTGCTAGGCACTTTTCCAACTCCTATGTATAGGATTTTTAGTGCTTCTACAGCCTCAGAAAGTAAATGCTATTATTTTAATTTTACATATCTAGATGAGCTGAGTGCATGGCTAGTGGTCACATACCAGGTAATGACTAGTGGTCACATACCAGGTAATTTGTGGAGCTGGGGCTTAAACACATCATTTCAAAGTTCATCCAATTCTATTTTATGACCTTCCACTATATCAGATTCATTTAGAAATAAAGAGATACAGTAATTAATCTGACCACTTTGTGGAAATAAACTAAAAATCCATATAAAAATTAACAAGGATATCATTCCATCTGTAAAATTCTTCCCCCTTTGTTTCTGTGATATTGTTTACAACTGTTCTACATCCTTCTCCATTCTGTTTCTAGCTGCTTTTTTTCCCCATTTCTTTTTTTTTTCAGCATAACAGAATTCATTGTTTATGCACCACACCCAGTGCTCCATGCAATACGTGCCCTCCATAATACGCAGCACCTGGCTCCCCCAAGCTCCCACCCACCCCCACCCCTTCAAAACCCTCAGATTGTTTTTCAGAGTCCATAGTCTCTCATGGTTCATCTCCACTTCCAATTTCCCTCAACTTCCTTCTCCTCTCCATCTCCCTATGTCCTCCATGTTGTTATGCTTCACAAATAAGTTAAACCATATGATAATTGACTCTCTCTGCTTGACTTATTTCACTCAGCATAATCTCTTCCAGTCCTGTCCATGTTGCTACAAAAGTTGGGTATTCATCCTTTCTGATGGAGGCATAATACTCCATAGTGTATATGGACCACATCTTCCTTATCCATTCATTAGTTGAAGGGAATCATGGTTCTTTCCACAGTTCGGCGACTGTGGCCATTGCTGCTATAAACATTGGGGGTACAGATGGCCCTTCTTTTCACTACATCTCTATCTTTGGGGTAAATACCCGGTAGTGCAATTGCAGGGTCATAGGGAAGCTCTATTTTTAATTTCTTAAGGAATCTCCACACTGTTCTCCAAAGTGGCCGCACCAACTGGCATTCCCACCAACAGTGTAAGAGGGTTCCCCTTTCTCCACATCCTCTCCAACACACGTTGTTGCCTGTCTTGCTAATTTTGGCCATTCTAACTGGTGTAAGATGGTATCTCAATGTGGTTTTAATTTGAATCTCCCCGATGGCTAGTGATGATGAACATTTTTTCCTGTATCTGATAGCCATTTATATGTCTTCTTTGGAGAAGTGTCTGTTCATGTAATCTGTCCATTTTTGGACATGATTATCTGTTTTGTGTGTGTTGAATTTGGGAAGTTCTTTATAGATCCTGGATATCAACTTTTTGTCTGTACTGTCATTTGCCAATATCTTCTCCCATTCCGTGGCTTGCCTCTTTGTTTTGTTGATTGTTTCCTTTGCTGTGCAGGAGCTTTTGATCTTGATGAAGAAATTGACAACCTGAATAGACTGATATCTAGTAAAGAGATTGAAGCAGTGATCAAAGACCTTCCAAAAGAACAAGAACCCAGGACGGATTCCCTGGGGAATTCTACCAAACTTTCAAAGAAGAAATAACATCTATTCTCCTGAAGCTGTTTCAAAAAAATGAACCAGAAGGAAAACTTCCAGACTCTTTTTATAAAGCCAGCATTACACTGATCCCCAAACCAAGCAAAGACCCCACCAAAAAGGAGAATTTCAGACCAATATCACTCATGAATATGGATGCTAAGATTCTCAACAAGATTCTAGCAAAGAGGATCCAACAACACATTTAAAAGATTGCCTACCATGACCAAGTGGGATTCATCCCTGGATTACAAAGATGGTTCAACATTCACAAATCAATCAGTGTGATAGAACAAATCAATAAGAGAAGAGAGAAGAATCACATGGTTCTCTCATTTGATGCAGAAAAAGCATTTGACAAAATCCAGCATCCATTCCTGATTAAAATGCTTCAAAGTATAGGGAGAGCAGGAATATTCCTGAACTTTATAAAATCTATCTATGAAAAAGCCACAGTAAATATCATTCTCAATGGGAAAAAGCTTGCAGCCTTCTTGTTGAGATCAGGAACATGACAAGGATGCCTGCTTTCACCACTCTTGTTTAACATAGTATTAGAAGGCCTAGCAACAGCAATCAGACAACAAAGAGAAATAAAAGGTATCCAAATTGGCAGTGAATATGTCAAACTCGCTCTCTTTGCAGATGACATGATACTTTATATGGAAAACCCAAAAGACTCCAAGACCTTCCCAAACTACTAGAACTCATACAGCAATTCAGTAATGTGGCAGGATACAAAGTAAATGTACAGAAATCAGTGGCTTTCTTATACACTAACAATGAAAATATAGAAAGGGAAATTAGAAAATCGATTCCATTTACTATAGCACCAAGAACCATAAGATCCCTGGGAATAAACCTAACCAAAGAGGTAAAGGATATATACTCAAGGAATTACAGAGCACTCATGAAAGAAATTGAAGAAGACACAAAAAGATGGAAGACCATTCCATGCTCTTGGATTGGAAGAATAAACATTGTTAATATGTCTATACTGCCTATAGCAATCTATAATTTTAATGCCATTCTGATCAAAATTCCACCGATATTCTTCAAAAAGCTGGAGCAAATAATCCTAAAATTTGTATGGAATCAGAAGAGACACCAAATTGCTAAGGAAATATTGAAAAAGAAAAAAAGAACTGGGGGCATCACGTTACCTGATTTCAAGCTTTACTACAAAGCTGTGATCACCAAAACAGCATGGTACTGGCATAAAAACAGACACAGAGACCAGTGGAACAGAGTAGAGAGCCCAGATATGGATCCTCAACTCTATGGTCAAATAATCTTCGACAAAACAGGAAAAAATATACAGTGGAAAAAAGACAGTCTCTTCAATAAATGGTGCTGGGAAAATTGGACAGCTGTATGTAGAAGAATGAAACTCGACCATTCTCTTACACTGTACACAAAGATAAACTCGAAATGGAAAAAAGACCTCAACTTGAGACAGGAATCCATCAGAATCCTAGAGGAGAACATAGGCAGTAGCCTCTTTGATATGAGCCACAGCAACTTCTTTCAAGATATGTCTCCAAAGGCAAAGGAACAAAAGCGAAAATGAACTTTTCCCCCATTTCTTATTGTTCAAGTGCCATGTTGTTTCAGCATCTTTTACTTCCTCATTCACAGTCAGGATTTCACCAACTGTTAATTTCCACTTACTACCTATGAGACATGTCCAAATATGTGCCCTTAAGAATTTTGAATTTATAAGTTTAAAATTATAAATTAGAAATTCTCCCATACCAAGTTGTGTTAGCAAGCCAGCTGATAGTTTAATTGTTGTCCCAGTCATTAAAGCCAGAAATACTGGGCCATTCATTTTTTCCTTCATTCCTTACATCAAATTAGTCTTTATCATTCAACTCAAAAATATTTTGTCTGTCCTCCCTTTCTACATCTACCAAACTGCATTAGTTTACTTTCTTACAGTTTTTCAGACCAATAATTGGGAAAGTTGTCCAGCTGTTTTTCTTACTGTTTTATTCCCCTTCAATCTTTGCTGCTTCCAACGAATTTTGTTTACACTATAATGCCACCTTGGAAAAATTTAGTTACTTCATATAAATAGAAAACCTAGTCTTACAGTTATATTGTATGTATCACGTGTATTGTATTCCATGGAAATGTCTCACGTGGAATTATATCTTTTACCCAAAATATGCCACCTAAATTTTTTACTACTTTTCTAATTCGTAATAGTTTTCCATAGTGTTAGTTTTAATTTTCCAGTGTGAAATCTAAAGCAAAGATTCCTGAACTTTTTCAGTTTATGGTGATATTAGTGTCTCAGAAATTGTTTCATGGTGTTCCTAGGCAATAAATAATGTGATAAAAAGATGATAGAAAGATAGATAATTATAATCTTTCAAATTTCATTTATTAAGACAGGTATAAATAACTTATTAAGCATGTGTGTCCAGATAGCTACTAAATTGTTAGGCTAAAGTAAAATAATACACATAAATTAAAATAAAAATAATTTAATATTTAAAGAATCACAATTATAAAAGGAATAATGTTTTAATTTTTCAGTAATCAAAATCAGTAAGATAATGTTCAGGTCTATTGACATTACACATTTCGTAAAGCTTGGGCAAAGATGATCTACCACCACCCTTGTTTCCTGTTGAACATTGATATGTTTCATAGTACTTGTTTTTTCTTTTTGTTTTCTTTCTTTCTTTCTTTCTTTCTTTCTTTCTTTCTTTCTTTGTCCACATATAATGTATTATTAGCCCCAGGGTTACAGGTCTGTGAATTGCCAGGTTTACACACTTCACAGCATTCAACATAGCACATACCTTCGCCAATGTCCAAAACACCACCACCCTCTCCCTACCCCCTACACTCGGCAACCCTGATTGTTTTGTGAGATAGAGTCTCTTATGGCTTGTCTCCGTCCTGATCCCATTTTGTCTCATTTATTCTTTTCCTACCCCCCAAACCCCTCATGTTGCATCTCCACTTCCTCATATCAGGGCGATCATATGATAGTTGTCCTTCTCCGATTGACTTATTTCGCTAAGCATAATACTTTCTAGTTATATCCACATTGTCACAAATGGTAAGATTTAATTTCTTTTGATGGCTACATAGTATTCCATTATATAT